>NW_024037069.1:19972548-20043530 GCF_015706575.1 Patiria miniata
GTTTGTGTGGCCTCGAGTGTTTTCATTCGCAGGTTCTGAGTCTATACAAAATTGAACTGGGCCGGGTGCGTGATCTGAGGGAAAAGAGGACAATATAGCTGGACAATTGAGCGGTAGTTTGCATGAATTTATCGTCAAAAACATAATGGAGCTGTTAGGATTTGACTTGTCAGTGACTTGGCTGCTGGTCATTGGTCTCGTTCTCGTGTCAGTTTGGTACGTACTTGATCTCAAGTTCAACAATCCTTTTATTTTTTTCACAGTCACGAACTGCTTCGGGAAGAATGTTGCATCTTGACACCAATTTTTTTCATCATGTTGAAGAGACATGAATCTGGGACTGAGAAACATTTCCAATTTTAGTATAAACTGCACTCGAATCTCCATAGACTTTGTACACGACCAAAGAAGTGGCGTCTGGTTACCACACTCTTTTCAATGCGTCTGTCACTGCTGTATTCTTGCAGTCAATCGGCAGCGCACTGTATGGTAAAAGCAGTTCACTTTACGTGCAATGAATGGCATTCAGGTGCGTGACCATGACCTCTGTTTGAATACTTAACGAGCCGGCGACGATGCATGAAATTTGGTCCGAAATATTCGTTTTATTCGTCAATTGTCAATATTATGTACGTTTTCTTGCAGATAGGGAAAACATTCTCTTGCATTTATCACCAGATCGGAACATACGTGATATCCATTTATAGACGGGGTGAAATCTGTAACGCGGAATGTTTTTCCATCCTCAACTATTGGCATTCCAATGAAAAAAACGATGAGATCCTCCATCTTTTGACAGTGGCCACAGCACAATTTCCCATTAACGTCAAAGATAATTTCATATTCTATCAAAAGAATGGTCGATTTCGCGTTGATCTTCCATTGCTTTAACCAGGGCGCAGAAAATTCTAATGGTCGTCAAAAAGACCAACAACAAAACATCCTGCAATGAGAGTACGTGCATTTCCGTTCCCTCATAGGTCAAAACTAGGTCTTGATAATAACGTTTGGTTTTGGACAGTACAGACTTCGAAATGCTCCTGGTGCCAGATATAGATATGAAGCCGAAGTGATGACGAAGCCCAGGTTTTGAACACCCACAAGCATGCGCAGTATAGTGCTCAAACTTAGGCTGGTTTCAAACCTGGTTTCCTGGTGAGCCGTTAAGTTTGTCTGCATGGACTTTGTGCAATTGTGAACACAATGAATTGAAGCAAACTTATCGTTATACATGTATAGGTCAACGGTGTTATTCACTTTATCACCGAAATACAGTTTAATGTTTTCTGATTTTGGATTTAGAATTGTCTTTGGTCTTGCCAAAGAAGGTCGGTATAGGAGACCAAACTCTCAAATCAGCCACTCTGTTGTGTTTTGTTAATTCACACCTTTGAAAGTTGTGTTAATTGTTTCACTACCTAGTGTTTAATACTATTTTCTAAGCTCTTGGCCGTTATGGGAGGGGGTGTCAGGATTGGAAAAGGGTAGGACATTTTTTTTCAAACTCTATCTGTGTCTCTGATATTGGCAGATATTTTCTCTAAAAACTGTGTTTAGCAATTAAACACAATTTTGCTATCACTTTGTAAACATGTTTAGAAGCTAATAAACTATGTGTTCAATTCCTAAACATCGATGTTCAAATGCTAAACACGATCCATTCTTACTCTAAACATGTTTAGTATGTAAACATGCTTACAAACTGATGGCAAGAAAGTGTTAAGAAAAGTGTTTAATTGCTAAACACAGTTTTAGCAGCGTAGAGGTAGATGATTTTTAGATGTTTGTCACGAACCAACTTTGTTTCATAATATTCTGATGGCGTGATTTTTTTTTGGCAAGGCTCGGTACCAAAACCAACTACAGCGATTTCAGCTTAAGCGCTTCGACATTCGTCCGTACTTTCAGTGTGTAACAAGACTAGTATAGGCCTGCTATTTAGATTTTTTTTTATCATTTCACGGAATCGTTGATATAAACAACATCTGAGAATTTGAAGCATTTGTGACTCTTTTTCTACTTGATTTTCAGGTATGATTGGTGGTGTCACCAGTATTTCCAGAGGCGTGGTATCCCTGTAGCCGACTACATTCCTTTCTTTGGGAACATACTGCAATTTCGTCATGTAAGATTTTCAATGTTTTGCCGATAAAAGAGTAATCTTTTCTTCTATTTATGTTGCGTGATGTCCGGTTCGCATCCAGTGACTTTCCCGGACTTATAAATTTTCTTTATATTTCTAAACAAAAGGAGTGACAATCAGTAAATACCGCAAACAAACTCGAGGGAGTTTTAAAAGAACAAACGGGTCTGGAAACTCTACTGAGACACAATGAGGAATGTCCCCCAAAACTAAGTTTTGACGCCTAAAGTCGGATATACTAGAAAAATCATGTCGAAATCGATAGTGATGATTTTGTGTTTTTGAGTAGCCAACGTATCCAAGATTCACACTTCATTTTTGTTGGGATATTAATACCCACAACAGTGAAAAAACTAAAGAACGCTTTTCACTTCCGTTGGCGGCGCAATGCGTGTCTTTTTGTTTAAAGCCGTTTTTCTTTAAATGAGGTTAGCGAAACTTGGCAGGACACTATTGAAGTTGCTGCGTCATATCTTTAGAATAAATCAAGCTACAGAAATAAATTTCATTAACGCAAAAGGTCAAAGGTTGGGGTTATTTTTCATTATGCTATGCCAGGCCACTTGACCCTGTCTCTGTTTTGTGGCGTGCAATTTTACTTTCTCTACCGTCGCGCTATGTTCAACATCAAGATTTGGCAAAGCATGTTATTGTTGAAATCACAATTACAAAAATAGACTTTAAATCTTAATGGGAGCAGATAAATTACATTTCCATTCTATTAATTTTAAGCTCTGGCAAGATTTTATACATGTTACTTTATTGTCGGTCGGTCGCCGAAAATTTAACCAAAAATATTTAAAATAAATTAGCAAAATGTCGTCGTCCGTATATTAAATGCGCTCTAAAACTGTTTGTAACATATTCGTTAAGTTGTCTATGAAGATTGTGTAAACGGAGGCAAGATACTTGCAGTATTGTTACAGTCGCGTGGTGTTTTTTGTCATGGTTTGACGGTATCCAGAAGGAGGAAATGAAAATTGACGAAAAGTATGGTGTTCCATATGTGCCATCGGCGTCACATTTTTCGCCTGAGCTTATTGTGCACTCGCACTTGTTTTTGTTTCACAGGGCGTCCAGTTTACTTGGACCGAGTATGTGAAAAAGCACGGAAGAGTCGTCGGGTGCGTAAAATTAACAACCATGTTATACGTTTTAAAATGGGCCCTAGATTTCTATCAAAAAAGGAAAAAAGAAGAAATCAGTTATATTGTTGAGTTTTACTTCATAATTATTATGTTATACTTATTCCAGGATGTATGATTTCCGACGTCCAGTTCTGATTATCAACGACCCTGACATTTTGAAGAATGTCTTGGTTAAGAATTTCTCAAGTTTCCACAACCGCAGGGTAAGAATTTTAATCTTTTTCACTCTCTTGAGCATTGTACGTTTGAAGAAGGTTATTCCAGCTTTCGTTCTGTTTTGGGCAGATATCCCCACTCGGGCAAAAGCCCTTGAACAGAGGCTTGACTCAGCTTGTGAACGAAGAATGGAAAGAGATACGCAACGTCATCACTCCGTCATTCAGTGCCTCCAAAATGAGACTGGTAAGACTTTGTCATAAGAGATTCCAAAACGGTCAAAATTGATAGTAGAAAGATCTGTTGATGGGGTGTTTGTGTCTTTGTTTGTTAGTTTTTTCTTTGTCGCTCTTTTATTTCCAGATAGTGAAACCCTTCACTCCCACCGACTGAAATTAGGGACCAGACGTCTTACAATTAAATTCCTTCAATCGAGTAGATTAAGTTTTCACTCAAAGTTGCACTGGACTGACTATTTAGAGTGATTTTCACTCTAGTCCCTAATTGTAAATTTCGGGTTCCAAAGTGTGACATTTCTCCTGTCCCTGTTACCTTGGTACTTTGTAATTTGTCATTCAAGTATCATTGAGAATGTCTTCAAACGATATTTTTATTCGTTAGGTAGGTAGTTTGCTATTCATAATCACTCTTTGAGGACGACTGTATTATTGGAGTGCATCAGAATTATTCAATCATAGATTTTCGATGCAACAGGGACAGGAAAATAAAGTGGACCCGAAATGGAATGACCTATTTAGTTGCTTGAAACCTTGGTGCAGTGTACATGTAATGATTGTCTTTGAATGAAATCTTACCAGATGTCGGAGACGATCAATGAATGTTGTGATACCTTGGTGGCAAGTTTCAGCAAGGCCCAGGAGGGAGGAAGAGCCGCCGACTGCAGAGTGTAAGATACAAGCGAAATAATCACGAAACATTCGCTGCTGTGTTGGAGTTTGACCATCCACGATAACCCTGGCAATAAATGCGGTACAGTGTAGACTCCTACACTTTCATCGTGCCGTCGAATGTTCACTTCCCTTCAGAGTTTTCTTACTGGGTACTATAGAAAGCTCTTAGAAAGTTTGGCAATGAAGACGTAAATTTGTTTTGTGAGTAAATTCCAGATCGCCAGGAATCTAATGCCAATTGTTATAGGAAATGGGCCACAAGGTACATATAGCTGGCGCGAGCGAGGCGCATTTACCACCCCGTTGTTTCGTATCGTATTGAAGAAAGCTCGTAACTTCAATTTGGAAATGGAAGATTGTTACTTTTAGAATTGGAATTGTAACAAAGCATCATTGAAGCCTACTTTATTAAACCGAGGTTCACGTCTGGTACCCCCAATATGGCGTCGTTAAATATCAGCGCCTCCATCCACCTTGTTTGCTTATCTTTAGGTTGTTTGGTGCTTTCACCATGGACGCCATTGCGAGGTGTGGATTCGGCCTCAAAGTTGACTCCCAGCAGAACAAGGATGATCCTTTCGTCAAGAACGCCAAGAACGCCTTCGATTTCAGCCTCTTCAATCCCGCTTTCTTAATCGTCTGTGAGTTGTTTTTTTTAAGGCAATTTCATTAAAACTGTTCTTTTGAAAACTTGCAGGTCGTTTGAAAAATACGCTTAGGCCTAAAGACTTTCTTTTCGAACTTTTTAATTAAACTGTCAGACCCGCAAAGTTTCAGGCTAAAAGCCCCAAAAGCCACCCAGAAAAGACGCGAAATGAATAAGTAAATGAATCGAAATAAATAAAAAATGAATCAGGAATAAATCAATTTGACGATACAGCTATCTAGTAAACGACATTGCTTCCAAAATGTTTTGAACACTTTTTTTTGTTCATAATTATTTTAATGAAAGTATTATTATATAAGCATCCAATTACAATGAAACCTATCCATCAGTTTAATTTATAATGTAGGCCTAAATAGGTGTGCAACTCTTTTTTTAAAATGATGATTTTTCCTTTTATTTCAGCCGCCTTCCCCGCTCTGTCACCCATCTTTGCTTATCTCAAATTCGACATGTTTGACCCGGAAGTTATGAAATTTTTCATGAACGTCACGGAGGCCGCGTGCAACATGCGCAAACAGGAGGGTCAGGATGCGTCAAAGGTTAAAACTGATTTCATAAGATATGATTGAATTTGATTCGACTTAAGTCTGCTGAATAGTTAGTTGGTTACTTAAAGGGAATATACATCATTTGCTTTTGCTGTAATTTTCAGAAATGGATGGAATTGGGGGGTTGGAAATATAAAGCAAATATAGTTACACTGACTTTTTGGAGGTTTTGGGATCGAAAATGCTATAAAAACCAAGAAAAACGATCATTTTCCTGTAGTCTGGTTCCCTGACTCCATATAAGAAGAAACAGAGCAGTTTACATACATTGGGGAATTGTAAGGTCAGGGAACCAGTCTAGCTGGCTCGTACCCGTTCATAGGTTTGTAATCGATTGCAAACAAGTGCAATGGTCAATTGGGGCCAGTATTTGAAAAAAAGCCAGTTGTTTCCAACGCTGATCGCCGATCAGCGTTGGAAATTGATACAAAAATACCACTTTTCTTGAAAATGACAGTATACCAGGTGCCATAATTTTACAGGATGCTTTAGACTGTCATTTACCAACATCCTATTAAGGAATTTCGCAAAAACTTGGTAGTTTTATTTTTCGATGTTTGCAAATGTTGTATATTCCCTTTAACACCCTTGGTGTGACTGTTATATGCCTATATCGATGTTCTTCTGTTTGCAGCACATCGATTTGTTGCAGCTGATGCTGAACGCCCACGAAGACGAGGAACACGAGGAGGAAGACACGCCCACCGCAGAGAGCGGTCAGAACAAGGGCACCGCCCATCGCAGGCCACTGTCAACAGTGGACGTCATGGCACAGGTAGGTGTTAATTGGAGCTCAGAGAAAAATAAATAATAATCCTGGGGTGTCAACATAAACAAGGGAAAAAAGTTATCAATATAAACGTTGTTATGTTTAATGTGTGATTGTAAAATTGTGTTGTTGAAAGCAAAAGAGAACAAGTCTTTCCATAATTTTCAATGTTAAATTACTGATCGACCCCATTTAAGTTTTTGGAAATCGCACTTGTACCAGATTTGACTATTGAGTTCGCACAAATTTTGTCTTCAAATTCAAACTTGGGTATGGATTTTGACTTTTGAATTCTCATTCGGACAAGATTTAGCTGTAATGGCTTCAGGCTATCATTTTTTTTCAGGCTGGTTGGTCACCGAATAAGCACAATTTTCTTAACGCTACATACAGCAAGGTAATGACATACGCGATGTTTGTCAATGACTTACCGGGCGGTTCAATTTTTTTGGCTGTTTACAAGACCACTCTCATTCGGATATGATTTATTTGGCTTTCATAACCTCAGGCTGTCACCTTTTTCCTGGCTGGTTACGAGACTACCAACACGCTGCTGTGCTTCACTGCCTACCTGCTGGCTACCAACCAAGACACGCAAGAGAAACTGCACGCTGAGATTGACAACCTGGCTCCCACACGTGACAACCTCGGCTATGACGTCATCGCCAAGATGGAGTACCTGGACATGGTGATCAATGAATCACTGCGCATGTATCCCCCAGCAGTCGCGTAAGAAACACTTCAATCGTGAACTGACTTTGACTAGGCCTACTCGTTTTTATTTTGAAAACTTTCTGGTGTTAAACAAGCTTGAATAATTCGTCAGCGTTTTCATGAAGGGACGAATTTAGCCAAAAATCCATATTTGTTCGAAATTATTTTTTTCCGGCCGAAATTGGTTAAGTGAACAGCGACGAACGTTTTGACGAAGTTTTGTTGATCAAAAATCAGTTTAAATCAATAGAATCATGACAATCAATGTAGGGGAAATTTCACCTGAATTGTATTTTCAGTTTTCTCGAACAGGCAAATTCAAACTATATCATGTTGTTCTATGGGGCAAAGACAACGCGCGTTTAGGCGTTTTCACGAAGAGACAAATCGAGCGCGAAGGGCAAACCCCCCCCCCCCCCGCGCGTGTGGGGTTTTCAATTTTTACGAAGAGACGAATTTAGCGCGCAATGGGTATGGGCAAATTGCCCGGCAAAACAACGCGCGTGTGGGATTTTGAGTTTTCACGAACAGACAAATCTCCAATTAGTCCGCAATTAATTTTTCTATTATACTGTAATTGGTGCAACTTTCAAGTTTATGATCCCAGCTTACTATCGGTATCAAAAATAAGTCAACATGTGCTCCAAAAATAGGCGAAATCTTTTTTTCAAAAAGTGACCAGCTTAAAACCCGTTATTCTCAAAACCACTGTTCAATATCCTAGGCAAATTCGTCCCTTCGTGAAAACGCTGACGAATTTACTCATTATTTATATTTACAGCTTTGAACGTATGTGCAACGAGACATTTTCATACGAAGGTCTTACTATCGAAAAGGGAATAAACGTGATGGTCAGTCTCTGGACCTTACACTACGACGAGGAATTCTGGCCAAACCCGACCAAATTTGACCCGGAGAGGTAAAGTATTCGTTATCATCCCTTGCTGGATAGTGCCATATGGTTATCGTCCCTGAGTACATGTATTTGTTTAGTAGGCAGGAGCCTTTAAAAGGCACATACGTAACGTTCATAGATCGTCAGCATTATAGACGTCAGGACGCCTTAGGGGCCTACCAGAGGACAATAATGTGCACATAAATCGTTCTTGGAGATTTCTGTTCAAGTGGCCTCATTTTTCATCTGCGTATGCCTAAATTTTAAGAAAGATGTGTGAAGATTATTTTGTTTTAATGTCAAATTTTTCAGCGTCGTTCCTGTGTAGGCCTATTAGACGAAATATAATTCGAAATCACAGCACCAAGAGCATTTGTTATGCTATAAAGAAAATACACCATATTCAACACTAGAAAACACACCACGAAAACACCACAAATATTTCCACTTTTGTTAACATAATCTTCTCCTTCACAGGTTCAGCCCTGAGAACAAGGCATCCATCAAACCGTGCACCTACATGCCGTTCGGCTTCGGTCCTCGTAACTGCATCGGTATGCGCTTTGCCTTGCTGGAAGCCAAGATGGCGCTGGTCCGTGTACTGCAGCAGTATCGCTTCGATGTCTGCTCAGAAACCGAGGTAAGAACACAGAGCTTCAAAGAAGGACTCAACTCCTCCATTTCGACTAACGCGATTCAAAAATCAAACATGTTGCCTAATGCCTTTTGTTTGGAACAAAAGTAAAAATATACAAACCAAGATTTTCTCTGGGTAGCATGCTACCTCCGTTTGCTTGGAAAATCTCCGAACTCCGATCACTTGAAATTGTCTTTGAAACATATGTCTGTGGAATTTGACCCTTCTTTATCGTGATTTAGAACCAGAGCAATTTTCAGATGTATCAGATTATCCTAAATTAATCGACACTTCTTGCCTTTCAATCAACAGTGCGCATTGACCAATTAGATCACGACTTATGGTCACGTGACTAGCTTTGTCAAAGATGGCGACAAGCATTGTGAGAAATATACACAAACCAAAGGTGTGCGGGGCGTATGGCCAGATTATGAATGATCAAACAGATAATCAGCAATAACTTTAACATTAAATTATATCTGAAGAAAGATTGAAGATTTTTTTAATTTTTCTTTTCTTTAGATCCCACCCAAGCTCGGTAAGGCTATCTTCCTTGCTCCGAAGATTATGAAGCTCAGTGCAGTCCCAAGAAACTAGGCAGCAACCGCGGATGACAGAAGAGCAAATTCTTCTATGATCTCTGCCTTAAGAGGATTTAAAGACGTTCATGTTGTGTGTCATTATGTTTTAAGCAATCACTCATTTTAGCAAATTTGTAGGACCAGCTAGGCATGTGTGCCACTTTTGTGGAATTAATATAGCAACAAGTTAATTTGGATCTTTACACTTCGATGCTTAATGCAAACCCAAGTAAGGCCTATTTTATTCGTTTGCGATTTTGTTTTTGCAAGGCTAATAATGTGATGAAGATAAAAATTAGCTTCGATGTATAGGTTTTTTCCGGCCAATTTCGCAAAAATAGCATTCGAATTCATCTTGATAGTGGCCAATTTGAAGCGAAGTAGCGCCTT
The DNA here is from genome assembly GCF_015706575.1 of Patiria miniata. NCBI lineage: Eukaryota > Metazoa > Echinodermata > Asteroidea > Valvatida > Asterinidae > Patiria > Patiria miniata. The sequence continues at coordinate 19,982,108 of NW_024037069.1, forward strand.
GTAGTCATTCTTTTGGTCCGTATTAAATTTCAGGCGTTCAAATTCGTTTTACGACCTGACATTAGCATGTTTAACATATCCTCAATTTAGCAGTAGGTTTGGTTTAGGGTTATTTGCATGCGATTCTTGTTTTCGTTTTTATTTCCGCGCATTCTATTTAGCACTTTTTCATTCAAAATAAAAGTCAATGAAGGTATACGATGCGAGTCTTTTCATTATTTCTGCTTCATGTCGTTGTCCATTTTTTGAGTTTCTGGCCCCTCCTCTTGGCAGGTTTTCCCGTCTGCCAGATCTAAGATACGTTGCTACAATTGACCTGGGAGTAGATAACTTTTTATGCCAAGATTGTCTGCAAGTTCAAGATAGTCTTGGGCATCAAACGACTACGGTTTACAACTGAAATTCTCATGTAATGCCCATGAGCTGGCATATTGATATTTCTGCTTCAATCTAACATTTTGCATGGTGATCAGAGTAGTGGCAGAGTCTTGTGGGAGACAGGTTTTTATATCTTTATTTCCAAATTGGAACAATAGCACTCCATCTTATTCTAACAAACGACGGAACGACATGGACCTATTTCGAATTACTTTGCTTACTTTTCACATAATGCTTGCTTAATGGTGAATCCGAATGACCAAACTTACACAGCTGGAAGCTTCGGCGAATTTGGATGCTCGTTTTTGCAACTTTAATTTGAATGCCCTATTGTTGAAATTGCATGATTAAAATGTGAAATCGCATGCTTCTAATGTGAAATTGATTGGTATTTTTAGGTATTTGAATGTTGATCTCAACGTGCATTCAAATTCGTGCAAAAATGGGCGATTGGTCGCCAATTTGGTCGCCAAATCTGCTAACTTGGCCGGGAAAACCTATATTTTGATTGCATTATAATTGGTTGGTAGAAATATTTCTTGGTATAGTCGTTTGCTTTTACTTCGTGTGCCTTGCCGAAGGGCGTAGGCGGGGATTCCCTGCATTTATTCCACAAGTAATAAATTATGTTGAGTTGGTCAAAATAATGACAAATTTTCGACAACGAAGTTTTCAAGTCGTTTTATTTATCTAGCATAACGACCCATTTTTGTCTTTTTCGATCGCGAATGTTAAAAGGGGAGGAGTCATATATTTAATTGACGGCATTAATATCTTTATATTGTTGATGTACCCAAACGTGGCGCTGCCCCTAACGTGATGCACTTTGAGTTTTGGCATCTAGTGCCTTACTAGAGCAAAAAGTTTATCTCAAATTTCACAGTAAGTGACATTTCAATAAGCTGGACGTTTATCGTGGCGTGTAGCGTAGCTGTATACTGTGGGCTACATCACAGAGAGAAAGAGAGAGAAAGAGGGGGAGGGGGGTAGGCATCATAAGTCCGACGCCTCCGAGGTCCGACGCCTCATAAGTCCGAAATTTCGGACCTATGAGGCGTCGGGCCTATGAGGCGTCGGACTTATTAGCGGATCCCCCGGGGGGGGGGGGGGAGGGGGGAGACAAGAACACTACGGATCAAGATCATTCGTTTGTAGTTGTACAGAGAGTACCGTATTGATCGGATTTTACTTACGCTTTTTGTTGAGAGTTCCGATTTTTATGCAACAAAAGACTGACAAAAAATAATGTACTAGCATGGTACTAGTCACGTTCTGTGTAGTTTTACCATGTTTGGTCATTTGAGCTTCTCGCTAAACATATATTTTTGCCCATCAGCTTTCAGAAACACCGTGCACTATTGCATCACGTTGGTGATTTGAATATTATTCAGGCACCTTTAATGGAACGGATTGTTGGATATCAGCAAGCAAGCTCTAATCGCATCGCGAAGTCGGAGGCTAAATGAGGTCATTTAGTTGCACGCTATGTGTTATCACTCTGCAAATACACATGATGTCACTGATGTCCATTGTACCAGGCAGGGTGAACATAACCCTGAACACCCCTCTTGAGTAAAACGGATTCTACCACCTGTGCTTGTGTTGCCTTTCTCGGCCTATATAAACCAGGGACAGGGTTCGAGTGCATTAACTATATGATCTGAGTTAGTAGTCAAGTTGATCGAGCGGTATAGTTTAATTTGTTGTCAAAATATCATGGAGCTGTTAGGATTTGACTTGTCTGTGACATGGCTGCTGATTATTGGTTTCGTTCTCATAGCAGTTTGGTACGTACTTCTAAATGATTTAATTCCTTAAATTTTGTTCACATGCAGTGACTACTTTCTCAGTGAAAAGCTGTGTGTCACTGTATATTCCTCAGTCGTTCTGTGGTGAGAGCACTTGAGCATGGAGCAATTAAGGAATGTCAATAGATTGTTGTTTGTTTACAATACGGTCTTGAACAGTTTTATGGCCGGTGCAACACAACGTTATAGAAATCCGTTAATTTGAAATATTGGTAATTTGTCATTGTTTGGCGTGGCCTTTTGGTTTGTACTTATTCTGTATACCGTGTATTTATGAGATAGGCAGTGATGTAATCTATAGTCATGGTTTATTCTCGGTACAGAATTATAGTGATGACGAAGCCCAGGTTTGGAACACCCATAAGCATGCGCAGTATGAGCGCTCAAACCTCAGGCTGGTTTCGGGTTTCCTGGTGGTAGCAGACCAGTAAATAAACTTCCATAGACCCCAATGGTAAATGCTCCCACTTCAAAAATTCGGGAAAAATACTCACAACTCTCCAAGGTGTTCGTGACACACATCAAATTAAAGCTTATTTCATCATCTTTCACTTTCTTTTCAATTTTTTGGGGGTCAACTGATGACTTTTAGGAGAAATTTCCATCTGAAGATGATCACCCCTGAAAATAGTCCTGAAGCCCATCGCCATTTTGAAAAACGATGCCTACACTCCATTGCAAAATAGAGCGCTTTTAGGGTCCAAATTACATCAAAATTACACAGAACTGCAAGCTCCCAGTCCTGTGCACGGCTTCCACCCATATTTTTTACAAACCCTCAAGTTCATGGCCCACAGCATGCTCAAATACCGAAGATTTTGAGGGCATGCAAATCGTGATTTGGCCGGCGCAGGCAATTTCGGACCGATTTACTGGTCTGCACCCTATGGTGAGTCGTCAAGTTTGTCGGGCCTTCGTTCAATTGGGAACTCAATGACTTGAAGCAACCTTATCGTTATACATGTATAATAGCCAAGTTAAGCCAAATGTGTTATTCACATTATCACCAAAATACAGTTTAATACAGTGTACATGCAACCCTTCCACTGCACTTGACAAACTGCTTAAAATGTGCGGGGGCGGTGTGTGCCGTAAAATGTTTGCTGATTTTGGATTTAGAGTGAGACTTGGTCTTGCCAACGTAGGCCGGTGTAACATACCGAACTCTCATATCAGATTTTACAACTTTTAAATTCATACCTTTGACAGTTAACAATATGGTAATTGTTTAATTGCCAAGTGTGTCTTTTAAGGTCTTGGCCTTTTTTTAACAGGAGGAGGGGATGTAATATTGGATACGTAATATACATGTAGGTTTTCCCGGCCATAGTTCCGAATTTTTCCGATCATTTTCATTATTGGCATATTTCGCGTGATTTTGACACATCGGATCAAATTGGGGTTTCTTTTTCATTGTTGAGGCATTCAATTTCAAATTTTGGGGCACTCAAGATGTTGTTGCTAATGCTCGTTTTCGTTTTGGGGCATTCTATTTCGTTTTGGTGGACTCAATACTTAATTTGCATCATTCTTACATTGTTTTTGACATCTTTTAACGGTTGATGCATTCAGATTAGCGAACGTCACTGGGCATATGACATATGACCACGTTTTTCTTTTCTTACTCGCTTATGGGCAGTCATTTTCATTGTTTGGTCATTCAAATTAATAAGATGTTTTAATTGATTTTTAATTTCATTTTCTTCTGAGGTCCAATTTTTCAAAATCTTTGTATCTATAAAACTTATAATGTAACAAATTAACTGATATGAAGGGATGATGTCACGAAATAATGAAATAAAAGGGCTATTAAAAGGAATTTCTTTCTCACTGTTGTCTTTTCTGTACTTGTTTTAACTTTCAACAAACCCTTTAACTTTTCTGAATTGTATTGTTTGTATTTATCGCTGATTCACCCATCGATCTCTTGACGAGCAAGACACAGTGGCGTAATCAGGGGTTGGGAAGTGCAGAGTGGCAGATTGCAACGGGCTAGACATTTTAAAAGCGTAAACGGGACGCTGATAAGAGCGAAATCGGGACGGCATAATCGGCCTTTCGGAAAAATCGTACGTCCTTCGGGAAATTTGCAGGGATGAAGAGCGAAAATGTCCATGATTGTTCGCTTTTAACAGTGCTATCTATATCAAAAGATGGTACGAACCACCCCCTCCCCGAACTTTGAGAAAGAGCATGGGGGAATTTCTTAAAAGATGGTTGAACAATAATATTGTGGAATATGTTTGCCTAGTAATGAAAATGAATGCCCGATCAACCCCTTACTGCTACTTCAGACGAAATTGAATGAACAATACGACACTTTTAATTTGAACGCATCTTTTACAGGGACGAGTGAAGCTAAGAAACGATAGAATGTTCGGTATATAGTGAAATTGAAATATTTTTTTTGCGGGTCGAATGACGATCTGCGTGATCTATCAATTTTAATCTGAACTTAATGAGCAGGTGTTAAATTGAATGAAAACTTGGTAAAATAGGCTGAGAAAACCTTTATATTTCACGGAATCGTTGCTATGAACTATGAACAACATCTGAGAATTGGAAGCATTTTGTGACTCTTTCCCTACTTGATTTTCAGGTATGATTGGTGGTGTCACCAGTATTTCCAGAGGTGTGGTATTCCTGTAGCGGACTACATTCCTTTCTTTGGAAACATACTGCAATTGCGTCATGTAAGATTTTCCATGTTTTGCTGATAAAAAAGGTTCATATTTTCTGTATGGTTTGTCAGTTGGTGAGCATCAATTGATTTTTCCGGAAGAAAATTCCCCTGATATTAACAAACGAGTGATTGTCAGTAAATACCGCAAACAAACTTGTTTCTTAATACGAAAAATTTTAAACGTAGTTTCTAACTACGAAACGGTCCTGCATACTCCCGATGACTGTTTTGTGGCGTGCAGTACCTTCTTGGCCGTTCAACAACAAACGTTGGTAGACTTTTCAACTAATGTTCAGGAATATTGGCAAAACATTTATTTTTAAAAGCATTACAGAGACATTTCCTTATTATTTTTTTTGTGTTCACAGGGAGTCCAACACACTTTAACCGAGTACGTAAAAAAGCATGGCAGAGTCGTCGGGTACGTAAAATAAACGCGAATGTAACATTTGACGTATTGTATTTCTACTAATTTATTTAGTTTTTTCTTTTACAATTTATCGATTCTATTCTATTTAATTGATAATACTTCTATTCTATTTATTCCAGGATGTATGATTTCCGACGTCCAGTTCTGATTATCAATGATCCTGACATTTTGAAGAATATCTTGGTCAAGAATTTCTCCAGTTTCTACAACAGGAGGGTAAGAATTTAAAACTTTTCATCCGAATCAAATCAATTCACGCCTTCCTTTCCCCAATGTTTATCACACTGTTGCTGGTATTTTACGTTTCTTTCGAATATTTGTGTTTTCCGTTCTGTTTTGGGCAGAAATCCCCACTCGGGCAAAAGCCCTTGAACAGAGGCTTGAGTCGGCTTATGAACGAAGAATGGAAAGAGATACGCAACGTCATCACTCCGTCATTCAGTGCCTCCAAAATGAGACTGGTAAGATTTTGTGAAAGAGTATTCAAAAGAATCAACAGACTGTCAAATTTAAAGTAGAACGAGGGTTTTTTTGTGTTGTTTGTTTGCTTTTTACTTTGCTGCTCTTTTGTTTCCAAATAGTGAAATGCACAAAATTCTAGTGAAAATTCACTTCCATCGTCTGAAAGTAGGGATCATTCTTTTTTGAGTGTTCGTTAAATCGAGTTTCCACTGGATCGTTTTTATGGAGAGTATTTCAATCCCAAATGAAAGACTGACTTTTAGTTTTCACTCTAAATCGTCTAGTCTCCATGCAGTTTCACAGCGAATATGTGTCATTCTGTAAACTAAGGGTCCAAAGTGTGACCTTTTTTCTGTCCCTGTTACCTTGGTACTTCGCAACTTCCCATTCAAGTATCATTCATTGTCAATATGCTATTCATTGTCAGTCTTGGTGGATTAAGGAGTACATCAGAAGTAAAAAATCTTAGATTTTAGATGTAACGGGGGCAGGGAAAGACTGGCCCCCACATTTATAGAATGTCCTTTATACAGGGTGAGTCAAAAAGAAAGTGACCTGGATAAATGATGTTTCCCCTGAAAAGTAATGAATTTGACACGAAGCATTTACTAAACGAACATTTTCTTCCACTCGTTTGAAAAAAAAGAGAGAAAAGAATTACTGAGATTGGTCCATGTTGTGAGAAGTTATGCGTATTTTATAAAAGAGCCCATTTTTAAATTTTTTTTTTACAGCTGCCCATTGAATTAAGTTTGAAGCTATTGAGTTGAGTGAGGACCAGACATTACATCGAACAGGCATTCAGATACAAATGAGATTTATAATTAATTAAGTTTTGTTAGATTTCGTGTTTTGAATATGAGAAATTGTTTTTGAAATAATAACAGTGATTTTTCGGGTTTTTTTCCCTGTGCAAAATGTCTTCATTCATAAAGGCAGCAAAACGCCCTTGTTTCATTGTACTTGAACGGTAAATGATCATCGGTGGAGAGCTGAATTTTGTGATGATTGTATTAAAATAGACAAACTACTTGAACTTCTCACAGATACTGTAGTCAGTAATATGCATTTTATCCCTATTTTTCTTTTTGTACTAAATAGTGCGAGCCACATATTTTTAAAATATTTTTTTTTCGTTAGGTTACTTTCTTTCTGACTCAACCTTTGTTTGATTGAGACCTTCAGGCAATGTTATTGTAAGTTGTCTTTGAATGAAATCCTTGCAGATGTCGGAGACGATCAATGAATGTTGTGATACCTTGGTGGCAAGTTTCAGCAAGGCCCAGGAGGGAGGAAAAGCCGCCAAATGCAGAGTGTAAGATACAAGCGAAACAATCATGTGATATTTTTCTATCATAAAAAAAAAACATTTGGAAATTGTGAAAAAATTTCTTTACTTTAAGACGATGTTTATTAGGTCCTTGGTTGTACTCGCTGCTGTGTTGGAGTTTGAAATCGGACAAGAAAACTGGTGGAGTGTTTAAGACGCCTGTACTTTAATCGATCGGTCGTAGGTTCAAGTCCTCTAGAGTTAATAGTTGACTTATTTTCGTACTGAATCTTTGAAAGCTCTAAAAAAGCTTTGTTAATGAACAACTGAAAAACATATTTTAGTGTGTAAAACTCTTCCAAAGCGCCAGGAATCTAATGTCAATTATTGTTTGGAAAATTGACCATCATTTTTGGGCGAATAAGGCGCAGTAACCACCCCCATTATTCCGTTTTGAACAGTAAAAATATCGTATTGAAAAAGAGCTCGTAACTTTATTTCAATTTAAAAATGGAAGATTGTAATGTTTGGAAATGGAATTGCAAAATAGCATCATTGAAACCTACTTCATTAACCCAAGGTTCACGTCTGTTGCTACCCCCAATATGGCGTTTGTTAAGTACAGCGCCCCCATTCACCCTGTTTTGTTTATCTTTAGCTTGTTTGGTGGTTTCACCATGGACGCCATTGCAAGGTGTGGATTCGGCCTCAAAGTTGACTCCCAGCAGAACAAGGATGATCCATTCGTCAAGAACGCGAAGAAGGTCTTCGATTTCAGCCTGTTCAATCCTGCTTTCTTAATCGTCTGTGAGTTGGATTCTTCGGGAGGCAATTTAAATTGAAACCGCACTTTTGAAATCAAAAATAGATTAAATATTAAAACAAGCCAATAGTAACCGCCATTTATTGAATACACTTGTACATTTTTTTAAAGACCATTTTATTAAATTATAAAAGCATCAACATTTTTGTAAATAGATGAATTAGTGAATCAGAAATAAATACAATTTTGGCAATGCGTAATTATTCTTTCTAGTGTAAGTGCCATTGCTTCCAAAACGTTGTGAACTGTTTTTTATTTTGATGATTTTTTTTTAATGAAATGATAATAAATCAGCTGCCTTAGGTTGAAACCTATCCATCACTTTTATTATTGTCCGGTATATAAGAGAGACTATAATTAGGTATGAACCTGGTTTTTTGTGACAAAATGTTTTTTTTCAGCCGCCTTCCCCTCTCTGTCGCCCATCTTTGCTTATCTCAAATTCGACCTGTTCGACCAGGAAGTTATCAAATTTTTCATGAACGTCACGGAGGCCGCGTGCAACATGCGCAAACAGGAGGGTCAGGATGCGTCAAAGGTTAGATTTGATTCGACAAGATTCGGGATTGAATTTGATTTGACTTATGTCTGTGGAATAGTTAGTTGGTCGCAAAACACCCTTGTTGTGACAGTTATATGCCTTTATCGATGTTCTTCTTTTTGCAGCGCATCGATCTGTTGCAGCTGATGCTGAACGCCCACGAGGACGAGGAACACGAGGAGGAAGACACGCCCACCGCAGGGAACGGTCAGAACAAGGGCGCCGCCCATCGCAGACCACTGTCGACAGTGGACGTCATGGCACAGGTGGGTGTTAATGGAACTCGGAGGAAAGACAAAAAGTAATAATTATGGGGTGTCAAAATTAGAAAAAAGAAAGAGAAGTAAACAATGATGAAATTGAGGACATGGATTCGTAGAGTCACCTAGCATCCTTGATTTCTTGTGATTTGTATAATGTTATGGAAATGTGCTTTCCTTGGTTTTCAGTAAATGATGCGTGTATTTGGAAAGTACTTAAAAAAAAGAAATCAAGTCATTCTCTTATTTGCGACCACGAAAGAACAACACAAATCGTGCTTGTGAAAATGTCTATTACATAAACAGAATCATCATCAGAATGACAAGAAGGTTAACAGATTTTGTACCAAAGAGACTAATATCTTCTTCGAAAGTTAACTTTTGATCAAGTGAGAGGTATAGAAAGCAATGGGCAAAACAATATCTGAAAAGCAAAAGAAAACAAGTTTTTACCATTCAAAATATTCAATTGCTGATTCGACCCAATTTCTATTTTCAACTCACACTCGGTCAAATTTGACTCTTGAATTCGTACTTGGGCAGAAGTTGACTCTTGAATTCTCACTTGGGTATGGATTTGACTTCTGAATTCTCATTTGAACATGATTGTTTATTATAACCTCAGGCTATCACTTTTTTTCTGGCTGGTTACGAGACTACCAACGCGCTGCTGAGCTTCACTGCCTACCTGCTGGCTACCAACCAAGACGCGCAAGAGAAACTGCACGCTGAGATTGACAACCTCGCTCCCACTCGTGACAACCTCGGCTATGACGTCATCGCCAAGATGGAGTACCTGGACATGGTGATCAATGAATCACTGCGCATGTATCCCCCAGCAGTCATGTAAGGAACACTTCAATCGTGAACTGACTTTGACTACGAATTTTTATTTTGAAAGCTATCTGTAAAAAGGTTTAATATTTTACTCATGATTCATCTTTTACAGATTTGATCGTATGTGCAATGAGACAATTACCTACGAAGGTCTTACCATCGAAAAGGGTGTAAACGTGTTCGTTTGTATCTGGAGCTTACATTACGATGAGGAATTCTGGACAAATCCGACTAAATTTGACCCAGAAAGGTAAAATGTCTTAAGGTATTTGATTTCAAATTCAACTTTTTTTTCAACGTCGTTCCTGTGTATCAGATGATATTATTCAAAATAATAGAGCCAAAAGCAATCGTTATGCTACTAAGAAAAAACGTTTCCACTTTTGCAAACACACTTTTTGAGTTTTTGAAACCTTTATTGCTTTTTCTTCAAAGGTTCAGCCCTGAGAACAAGGCATCCATCAAACCGTGCACCTACATGCCGTTCGGCTTCGGTCCTCGTAACTGCATCGGTATGCGCTTTGCCTTGCTGGAATCCAAAATGGCGCTGGTCCGTGTACTGCAGCAGTATCGCTTCGATGTCTGCTCAGAAACCGAGGTAAGAACACAGTGCTTCAAAGAAGAACTCAACTCCTCCATTTTGACCGATAACCAGCAAAGACGTGGATGCGAACACAATGCTCTGCATTGTTTGTAGAAGAAAGGTCCGAACATGCCATCCAAAATGCATGAAAAATTTAGTCTTTTCTTGGGCATCTTAACACCGTTTGTATGGAAAAAACTCCCAACTCCAAACACTTGCATCTGTCTTTCGAACATATTTTTTGGTGGAATTTGACCCTTCTTTCTCGTGATTTAGAACCTTAAGAAGAATTTTCAAAAGTATCAGAATATCCCAAATTATAATGGACTCTTCTTGCCTGTCAATAAAACTGAACGCATTGACCAATTGGATCACGACTTATGGTCAGGTGACCGCGGTAGCTTGGTCCAAGATGGCGACAAGCATTGTGAGAAATAGACACAAACCAAAAACGATCTTAAAGATAATCAGCAATATCGTTAACTTGAAATTATATCTAAGGGAAGAAATATTGAAGAATTTGTGATTTTTCTTTTTCTTCAGATCCCACCCAAGCTCGGTAAGAGTGGCTTCCTTGCTCCGAAGAGTCTGAAGCTCAGTGCAGTCCCAAGAAACTAGGCAGCAACCACGGATGATAGAAACAGAGACTTCTCTCTGATCTCTGCCTTAAGATGATTTAAAGACGTTCATGTTATAATGTCATTATGTTTTCATCCATCCCTCATTTGGCAAAATGTTAGGGTTAGGCATGTGTGCCACTTTTGTGGAATTAATAGCAGCAAGTTAATTTTGAAGCTCTATACTGTTCCATGTATTTTGCTCGTAAAAAGCTACATGTACATAGAACTGGTTGGTAAAAATATTTCTTGGTCGTCATTTACTTTAATGCCTTTTATGAGTTTTTTAGCTATTGATTTATTATAAAATACATCTGTATTTACAGATTGCGGTATCTGTTTTGGAATCATGTTTGTAGGGAAACCAAAACAAAATTCGTGTCAAATATGACATTTCACCCCCCCCCCAAAGTAGTTTAGTTTAAAATGCCTTTAACTTGCTGGAATAGATATATACAAAGCGGTGTAGCTATAAGGGTTGAGATATGGGTTTCATTTCTATTCCATCTCGGATTTATTTTGATGAAAACTATTTTTTAGTACAAATTTATAACTTATTCGAGTCGGCATGAATTTCAGCACTTTGATAAAATAAATTGTGTGTCGAATTGTTTTTTTTTTTTAAACTTTGTATGATTGTTACAATACATCAGTGTTGCTGACTGTATTCATCGGCATTGAGCACCGTTGTGGAAATTAAATTATGTAGCTTTATGTTTTACTGATCTTTACATTACTTATATTTGTATAATGTTTATATTTACACTGTTCGACAGGTGTCTTTTAACATCCCCGTTGTGATTTTAGTAGAGATTATGAGTTAAGGGTTAGAGGCCACGATAATTGCTAAAAGTTCAATTGCAACGGAATCTGACAATAAACTATGCACTGGTCACACACTGTGTACTTACACATAAATAATAATGTTTAAACATAATGGTCAATTGAGGTATGGTGTACTATAAAGGACACCTATCTGTTATCGTCGTGCGTGTGGGGAGCTCCGTCGTGCCTGTGAGCAGGTCCGTCGTGCCTGTGAGCAGGTCCGTCGTGCCTGTGAGCAGGTCCGTCGTGCCTGTGAGCAGACCGTCGTGCGTGTGAGTAAAACCGTCGTGCCTGTGAGCAGGCCCGTCGTGTTTGTGAGCAGAGCGCCGTGCGTGTGAGTAAAACCGTCGTGCCTGTGAGCAGGCCCGTCGTGTTTGTGAGCAGACCGTCGTGCGTGTGAGTAAAACCGTCGTGTTTGTGAGCAGGCCGTCGTGCGTGTGGGGAGCTCCGTCGTGCCTGTGAGCAGGTCCGTCGAGTTTGTGAGCTGACCGTCGTGCGTGTGAGTAAAACCGTCGTGCCTGTGAGCAGGTCCGTCGTGTTTGTGAGCAGACCGTTGTGCGTGTGAGTAAAACCGTCGTGCCTGTGAGCAGGTCCGTCGTGCCTGTGAGCAGGTCCGTCGTGTTTGTGAGCAGGTCCGTCGTGTTTGTGAGCAGACCGTCGTGCGTGTGAGTAAAACCGTCGTGCGTGTGAGTAAAGCCGTCGTGTTTGTGAGCAGACCGTCGTGCGTGTGAGTAAAACCGTCGTGCCTGTGAGCAGGTCCGTCGTGCGTGTGGGGAGGTCCGTCGTGCCTGTGAGTAAAACCGTCGTGCGTGTGAGTAAAGCCGTCGTGTTTGTGAGTAAAACCGTCGTACGTGTGAGTAAAACCGTCGTGTTTGTGAGTAAAACCGTCGTGCCTGTGAGTAAAACCGTCGTGCCTGTGAGTAAAACCGTCGTGTTTGTGAGTAAAACCGTCGTGCGTGTGAGTAAAGCCGTCGTGCCTATGAGGCGCCATGTGTAAATAAATTATTTAACAAAATTATTTATATATAATTCATTATTTATTATATAATTCAGTTTTTCGGACAATTATATGTAAATAATTGTTTGACAGTTTGCATTATATGTAAATAAATTTATTTGCCACTGCAATATTTATATATATAATTTTTTTTGCAAACTAGAATTATTTATATATTCTTTATTTGCAAACTTATTATTTATATATAATTTTTGCACACTTTTTTTATTTATTTTTAATTTATTTGCAACCTTTTTCATTTATATATAATTTTTGTGCACTTTATTTATTTATATATAATTTATTTGGTACCTCATTATTTATATATAATTTTAACACACTTTAATTATTTATTATATAATTTATTTGGTAACTTATTATTTAGATATATATTTTTGCACACTTTTATTATTTATTATATAATGCATTATATAATAATTATTCTCAAACCACACACAAAAACACCTTGGAACAAAAGTTTGCCTTTTTGGCATAGTTTTTACGAGCCGCTATTTTATTTTGTTTTATTCAAATGTTATTAACCCAAACAGTTTGGGCACTTTGGCCAGAAAAAAAAACGGGGGCACGTACGTTTGCCCCAAATCCTTGCCATGTTTGGCATCACTGGGCCCAAATCTTGGCACGTTTGCCAATCATTCACTGCGAATATATCCACCGCTAGAAACTACGGTTGGATACTAACCCCATCAGAACAAATTAATGTTAGTCACAGTGTTATTTGTCACGTGACTTGAATTGATAATATGCCTAAATTACTTAAGAATAAACTTGAAAAATGCCAAAATTTCTTAAGAATAAACTTGAAAAAAGGCACGCCGATTTTTTTCCCACCGTTGGAAAATAAGGTTGGAATAAGCCCCACTAGTACTAGAGGGTGCTAGGCTTAGTGTTTCGAAAGATTAAAACGAACTTGTGAAAATTTGTCAAAATTCAAAATCTTACTAAAGAACTATTTATTTCTTTTGAATTGAGGCACTGCCCGTCGTACCCAGTAACTTCTCGCCATTAATTAATTTCTTAATGTTGGAGGCGAAGGGGAGGTGGCAGTGATGTAGTGCCTTGATGCTGGGCCTTGGCCTTAAGGCTGCCTTAAGACTGGATTTTAGGGCCTTGGCCTTGGCCTCGAGGCTTGAGGGCAAAAGCCTTGGCCTTGGCCTTGAGGGTTCAGGGCCTTTGAGTCAAGGCTTTTCAAGGCCCATAGATTTTTGAATTTTCCAGATAAATCTGTGCGAAATTTTGCTCTTACCATTTTAATCGTATCACCATGGAGGAGGGAAGCACCCTATAGATTTGTGTGTTGGACACACTTCCACTTTTGTAGCATCACATTTTGTTACCATTGTAGTAGATTTGCTGCAAAAATATTCCGTACACTTGTTGGGCTAATGAGATGATCACTTTAATTGCATATAACTATGGAATAGATCTGATTGGTTGTATATGTCTCCCTGATAAGTGCTAAAGATTTGCATGTATCTGTTTTAGATAATGCTGATATTTCAGACCATGTTGGGCCAGCAAATAAAAATTTCCCAAATCATTTTCTTGGATCCCCCTTTTGTTACACTTGGGAGAATTGTGTGTCAATGTAGAAGTAAATCATTATTTTGTTTAGTTAAACCATATTGAAGACCTGAATTTATACTTTAATAGATACAGTGTAGTCATAAAACGTGTAGGCTTATGCGAGCATGTTGATTGCAATTAAAGGAATGTTGTTCTTCGTAACGAGCAATTCGTGATGATAAGGGCGGATCCAGGGGGGCCAAAAGGGGCCATGCCCCCCCCCCCCAAAAAAAAACCCCAAAACAACCCGAAACCCTTTTTTTATGTGACGTCGTAATAAAGGCAGGCAATGAGTACACCACCATCTTTTCCTCAAAAAAACATTGGTTAAAGTGGTCAGAAATCGCCTCAGATCGCACCACAGAGCACCTCGAATCCAATTTTTTGACCCATTTTTTTTTTGGGGGGGGGACCAAAATTTTCTTTGCCCCCCCAAAAAATTGTGTTTTGGATCCGCCCTCGCGTGATGATGTGTCACTCATGTGACTATAATTAGTTCTATATCAGTGGTCATTTCATAAAACAGGGCCTTGGCCTTGGCCTTGAGGGTTAAGCCTTGGCCTTGGCCTCAAGGCTTGAGGGTCTAAACCTTGGCCTTGGCCTTGAGGGTCAAAGCCTCGGCCTTGGCCTTGAGGGTCAAAGCCTTTGCTCCAACACTGGGAGGTGGTGGGTTTATTTTCCAAGTTTAACGGCTTCGAAAAGCGAAGCCGAAGTGAACTTTCTGAGCCTAATTAATGAACTTGACTTAATACACTGTATCAATATTGCTTCTTTTACCCCTTTGGGCGCGCGATCCATATCATTTTAGCGATATGAACAATTTCTCTAACCTCAATATGTCACGTCCGCAAATAATTGGGGCGGCCAGGTGTTCCCTGGCCGCGCCCACCGAGTAGGCTACTGTTTACCGCGCACATGTACCCCATGGCAACAACCAGCTGATTGAAGAAAATTATGTGACTGATCAACAGTGTGTGTCTGTGCCGCATGATGCATCTTATCTCGTACTGATAAAATAAAATAATGCATTATATAATAAATAATGCATTATACAATAAATAATGAATTATATAATAAATAATGCATAATATATAAATAAATAAAGTGTGCAAAAAATTATATTTAAATAATAAGGTGCCAAATAAATCATATAATAAATAATTAAAGCGTGCAAAAAAATATATATAAATAATGAGGTACCAAATAAATTATATATAAATAATAAGTTTGCAAATAAATTATATATAAGTAATACGTTTGCATAAAATTATATAAAAATAATAAGGTGGCAAAAAAAATTATATATATAAATAATGCAGTGGCAAATAAATTTATTTACATATAATGCAAACTGCCAAACAATTATTTACATATAATTGTCCGGAAAACTGAATTATATAATAAATAATGAATTATATATAAATAATTTTGTTAAATACTTTATTTACACATGGCGCCTCATAGGCACGACGGCTTTACTCACACGCACGACGGTTTTACTCACAAACACAATGGTTTTACTCACAGGCACGACGGTTTTACTCACAGGCACGACGGTTTAACTCACAAACACGACGGTTTTACTCACACGCACGACGGTTTTACTCACACGCACGACGGTTTTACTCACAAACACGACGGTTTTACTCACACGCACGACGGTTTTACTCACAAACACGACGGCTTTACTCACACGCACGACGGTTTTACTCACAAACACGACGGACCTCCCCACACGCACGACGGACCTGCTCACAGGCACGACGGTTTTACTCACACGCACGACGGTTTTACTCACAAACACGACGGCTTTACTCACACGCACGACGGTTTTACTCACAAACACGACGGACCTCCCCACACGCACGACGGACCTGCTCACAGGCACGACGGTTTTACTCACACGCACGACGGTCTGCTCACAAACACGACGGACCTGCTCACAGGCACGACGGAGCTCCCCACACGCACGACGGTCTGCTCACAAACACGACGGACCTGCTCACAGGCACGACGGTTTTACTCACACGCACGACGGTCTGCTCACAAACACGACGGACCTGCTCACAGGCACGACGGACCTGCTCACAGGCACGACGGACCTGCTCACAGGCACGACGGTTTTACTCACACGCACGAAGGTCTGCTCACAAACACGACGGACCTGCTCACAGGCACGACGGTTTTACTCACACGCACGACGGTCTGCTCACAAACACGACGGACCTGCTCACAAGCACGACGGTTTTACTCACACGCACGACGGTCTGCTCACAAACACGACGGACCTCCCCACACGCACGACGGACCTGCTCACAGGCACGACGGACCTGCTCACAGGCACGATGGAGCTCCCCACACGCACGACGATAACAGATAGGTGTCCTTTATAGTACACCATATTGAGGTGCTCAATAACCATTATGTTTCAGGCATGCAACTTTTCCTCGGATCAGCTGATCTCCTCCTTTTTTACTTCCCATGTGTGTCATTGAAAATAGAAAAACACTGTACAAGGTCTTGGAGAGATTTGAATTTCCTCTTTTTTTGTGACTTACAAGTTGCATGCCTGTTTGTTTGCCCATCAGCTTACAGGAACACGGTTGAGTATTACATCAGTCGAAAATTGCATAAGCCAAAAATTGCATCAGCCATACTTCATCTTCTTATCCGTGCATTGAACTCTAAAATTACGTTTGTACTCTAAAATCACATTTGTCTTTGCAAGACGATTACAAAACAATTATGATAAGACCATTAAGACAACAATGGTCCGTAAGACTTGATAAATAAAACGGCTTATAAATTTCTTTTATTCAAAATGTGTCTTTCGTCCAAATCAACATAATTTTCCTTTGTGAATAAATGCAGAGAATCCCCCATCGTTTCATAGTGATTCACACGAAGTTAATGTATGGAACTGCCGGGCTTCCGATTCACCACCTGCATGCCGTGCTGTGAAGTTGTGGAGGGCGTGTGCTGATTCGAGCCCGCCTTTCGGACTGCCCAAGGGCTGCTGTGGAGAATGTGTACCCGACAATCTGTTCCATAAAAGGAGCCTCACAAATCTTTCATAAATTCACCAGACTGATGCAATACTGGTTTCCCTGAAAGCTGATAGGCAAACAAGTTTATTTAGAAGCATATAAGTTGACCAAACATGGTAAAACGATGATTCACTTCCAGGAAGAGCACATTTGTACACAGTGTACATATGTGTAACCAATGCATCATTTTTCGTCAGATTTTATTTCATGTGAACTTTAAACACTTACGAAATCCTATTAATTTTATCGTGACCTCTGATCCTTTAGGCCCTAACTCTTCCTGGTGGCTGCCCTCTTTCTGTTTTCCTTGCCCACCGCGGCATGGCAAAGTCCTCAAAAAGTCCCCATCAGCCTCAAGTCAAGTCACAAGCTTCTCAAATTAACCGTAACTAAGATATTCCTTTGTTATTGTTACTTTTGACCGGACTTGTGAATGAACTTGTGGTTTGCAGCCTGTGACTAGATTTGTGATTGACCCGACTACAAAATTGCGCATGCGCAAGAAACTTCTGGAGGCTTGTTCAAAAAGCCGTCCATTTTCAACTTTATTTGGTAATTTTTGGCTCATCAAAAGTCGCATTGCATCATTGGCAACCCAATAAGGACCGGTCTTAATATGGAGAGAAAGCGTGACCAAATATGGTGCTCGGGACTGGCACGTTTTGTTGACTGAAGCTATCAGTAGTATTCAAACTTTTGTCGTTGCGTTATTTGTGTTGGTTTATCCATAGACAGATTACATGGTTTATTCATTGAACTAATAACTGCATGCAGCAGGACTATGTACACAGTCACTGCGCATAGTGAGTCATGCAGTTTTGCTAGTCTGGCATATTAATTTGACAATATTTGTGTTAAGGCAATTGCCAGTTGTTCCAGAGATTGTACACAGTAACTTCAGATTTTGTGGTCAGAAGACTTCCCACTGCAATAAGTTCCATTTTAGTATCATTATTGTTCAAGTTGCCTAAGCAAACTGACTGCAGCGAGATTTGAACCTGCGACCTCCAAACCACCGTACCGGTGTGGAAGGTAATTCTGTCCCCCGGTAAAAGTGTCCGGGGGGACAGAATTACCTAGGTAAAAGTGTCCTCCCTGGCCCGTTAATTCTGTCCCCCTCCAGGTAATTCTGTCCCCCTCCAGGTAATTCTGTCCCCCAGGTTTTTTTGTCCCCCTCTTTTGAAACCCGGAAGGTTATTGTTTTGATGAATTCAATTCACTCTACAAGGTATACATTTTGGACTTTTAGTCTGCCCTTCATGAATATAAAAAATATTTAATTTAGTCAATTAGATGATACGTGAACACAATGTTTCGATTTGGAGTACGGTGAAGTCTATCGCGGTTCTGCCGCGATAGGTCAACACAGCGGCGATGCATGGCGATGGCCCTTGTCTCATTGATAGTATGATACAACGTCTCCTTGGATTGGTCTGTGTTCCCATCACAGCGCGTAACGAAATTTCCTATTGGACGAATTTCCATTGTAGAGGGAGACGAATAAGTACATGTACACATGTTATAATCACTGCGTCAAATCTTGCAGCATGTACTGGCGCGTGCGACACGCTGCTGCTCTCAGTACATACTGCATGAGGACACATTTACCAGGGGGACACTTTCACCGTTGGGCAGGGGGACATTTTTACCTGGAGGGGGACAAATTTACCTAGGTAAAAGTGTCCCCCCCGGACACATTTACCGGGTCACATTTACCGGGGGGACACATTTACCAGGGGGACAGAATTACCTGTCACACCCGCTTAAGGGCCCCGAAAAAAATTGTTCTGTGGTGTGATCTGAAGCAATTTCTTACCACTTTCCTCCATGCTTTAACTAACATTTTCTTAGTAAAAGATAATTATTTGAACATCGTTTTCGAGGTTGGAGTCATTGAATCAGCTATCGGTATCGGTATATGGATTTTCGATGCTCTGTGGTGTGATCTGAGGCAATTTCTTACCACTTTAACCAATAATTATCTTAGCGCAAAAGATAATAATTTAAACATAATTTTCGAGGTTTTCTCAGCTAAAGGCATAAGAAAATTTTTTAAACATTATTTTCGAGGTTGGAGTCATTGAATCAGCTACCAGAATTCTGAGCTTTAGGCCCGCTTAAGGGCCCCGACAAATTTTGGATTCTAAATGCTCTGTGGTGCTATGTGAGGCAATTTCTGACCACTTTAACCAATATTTTCTAAGCAAAAGATACATTGTAGTACATAATAGGGCCCTGTAAATGAGACACGAGTTCAAAAATCTGGGGGGGGGGGAATTTGATATTGTGTCCCCCATCCTTCAAAAAGTGGGGGGGGGGGGGGGGGGGACATGTCCCCTGTCCCCCCCCCCCAGGATTGACGCCCATGGCGTCATGTAGATCAATGATATTTTTTTTAGAAACTCAAAATCTCAGTGGGGGGTGGGGGGGGGGCGACTGGGGGGGGGGGCGACTGGGGGGGGGGGCGACAAGGTTTCATGGGGGGCGGTCGCCCCCCCCCCACGCCCCCCCCCGGTGGCTACGCCACCGGGCGGAACGTTTGCATGAATTTGTGGTCAAAAACATAATGGAGCTGTTAGGATTTGACTTGTCAGTGACTTGGCTGCTGGTCATTGGTCTCGTTTTCGTAGCAGTTTGGTACGTTCTTCTAAATGATCTCAAGTTCAACATTCCTTTTAGATTTTCACAGTGACGAAATGCTTCGGAAAGTTATGGGAGTTATGGGACTTCGTTATGGGAGCAAGGAAAGTCGATCGATTGTTAAATTGCTGTACACGTCCTTCAAAAGTTCCATGGCCAGCGCAGCATAACTTTTCTGGAATCCGTTAATTTGAAGAATTGGTATTTTGTCACTTTAAGGGTTGCCAGGGTCTTTCGGTTTTTACTAATGTATTCTGTATACGTATTTATGAGCAAGGCAATGATGTCACAAGGTTTATTTGTCGGTATAGCTCTCGCGTCTAACCAGGATGTTTTCATCTTGTTTTCATGCACATTACTATGTGTTGCAACGATACATACCAGATCTTAATACTTGTTTTCATTGGAAGTGACAGGAATGTGGTAGTTTTTCTATTATTAGCAAATCCTTTCATCAATACATGCAAGAGGGCGCTATTTTGCTTTTGTCACACAAGGTACTCCTTGTCAAAAGTGCATAATGAACAGTACAAAAATATGTCCTTCAAACTTACCCACAAAAGAAAGTTTTGAAGAAATATTGGCCACTACTATTGTCCAAACAAACTGTTTAACATGATAAACGAGTAAAAAGTGGAACTTACTCCAAAAAATGAAGAAAAGTTTGATATATATATTTGTACTCAAAGCTATGGATACACTACTGTTCTGCCTTGAATGACATCACGTTTTGGCTCATGAATATGAAAAGTATCATTGGCATTAAAACTATGTTGAAATTTCTCCCTTTTACTGCTACAAAGGAGTTGTAAGTCATAGTTACATGCCAAGAAATTTGTTTTAAATGTATTTAAATCATACAAATCCTCAGAAAAATTCATTTCGGACTGATGAGGTGTCGGACTTATGAGGCATACATTTAAAATTCCGCCTCATAGGTCCTACACCTCATATTGTCTGACGCCTCATAAGTCCGACAATGAGGTGTCGAAGCTATGAGGCGTCGGACTTATGAGGCGGAATAAATAAAATGTATGCCTCATAACTGAGTCCCACGCCTAATAATT
Source organism: Patiria miniata (assembly GCF_015706575.1). Taxonomy (NCBI): domain Eukaryota; kingdom Metazoa; phylum Echinodermata; class Asteroidea; order Valvatida; family Asterinidae; genus Patiria; species Patiria miniata. The sequence goes on from NW_024037069.1 coordinate 20,002,963, forward strand.
TCGGACTTATGAGGAGTCGGACCAATGGGGCGTCTGACTTATGAGCGGATTCTATTAAGGCTTATGTTGAGAGTTACGACTTATGCAACGAAAGACTGACAAAAAATAATGTACTAGTCACGCACTGTGTATACTAGTTTTACCATGTTTGGTCATTTTAGCTTCTCGCTAAACATATTTTGTTTGCCCATCAGCTTTCAGAAACACCGTGCACTATTGCATCAGTTTGGTGATTTGAATGTTATTCAGGCTCCTTTTATGGAACGGATGGTGGATATCAACAAGCAAGCTCGAATCGCATCGCGAAATCGGAGGCTAAAATGAGGTAATTCCGTTTGCACGCTATAGTTATCACTCTGCAAATACACATGATGTCACTGTCCATTGTACCAGGCAGGGTGAACATAACTCTGAACACCCCTTTTGAGTAAATGGATTCTACCACCTGTGCTCGTGTGTCCTCGAGCTGGTTCTGTTTGTCAGCCTATATAAACCAGGGACGTCAGAGTACGGGTGCATTGTATGATCTGAGTAGTTAAGTTGATCGAGCAGTAGTTTGTGGGAATTTGTGGTCAAAATATCATGGAGCTGTTGGGATTTGACTTGTCCGTGACATGGCTGTTGATTATCGGTTTCGTTCTCATATCAGTTTGGTACGTACTTGTAAATGATCTCGTCAAAATTCCTTAAATTTTGTTCACATGCACGACTTTCTCGGTGAAACGCTTGTGTCACTATATTCCCGTTCTGTGGTGAGAGTGCATGAGCATAGAGCAAGGAACGTCAATCGATTGTTGTTTGTTTACAATACGGCCTTGAACTGTTCAATGGCCGGTGCAACAGAACGTTACAGGAATCCGTTAAATTTGAAATATTGGTAATTTGTCATTATTGTTTGGCGTGGTCTTTTGGTTTGTACTTATTCTGTATACCGTGTATTTATGAGATAGGCAGTGATGTTATCTATAGTCATGGTTTATTGTCGGTATAGCATTAGTGTTTTGATGTACATGTCACAATTTGCCAGAAATGCTTTACCAACGGTCAAAATGATTCTTGTGTTTCTGTATTGCTTTGTAAGGGAAAACATCATCATTACAAGAATTACATAAAAAGGGCTTGTGAGTTTCAGCAGCACAGATTTTAATTGCATATACGTATATGAAATTCACATAAGAGAAACCGTATCGCATTAATAGTCACTGAGAAATACTGTACAGCCTATAACGAATGATCTAGTATTGGACATTGCCCAACAAATCCCGTTGCAGCAGTCATTGTCTCTGCGTTTGCTTATTGTATAATGAAAACGGCCTGAATATTATCAGCTGCAAGTTGCGTTTGCTTTTCGCCGCGCCGTCAGCTGGACCAGTTCCAGCCTGAGCTGTGGCTTTTTCGAAATCTCGATTTCATTCTGAGATCGTTCCAGTAGATTTTTAGGCCCCTGAGTTTAGGAGAATAGATGAGCCCATCACAACTATACTCTTCTCGATAAACATCAATTTGCAATAGTTATCAGGCCAACGTTTTGAAAGAAGTTCCATTTGGCTTTGGCATAAAAAACACGGACTTCAAAATGATCTTGGAGCATGAAGCCGAAGTGATGACGAAGCCAAGGTTTGGAACACCCATAAGCATGCGTAGTATGAGCGCTCAAACCTCGGTCTGGTTTCGGGTTTCCTGGTGAGTCGTCAAGTTTGTCTGGACTTCGTGCAATTGTGAACACAATGACTCGAAGCAACCTTATCGTTAAACATGTATAGTAACCAAGTCAAGCCAAATAAACCGTGTTATTCACTTTACCACCAAAATACAGTTTAATACAGTGTACATGCAACCCTTCCAGTCCACTGCACTTGACAAACTGCTTTAACTTTGCGGGGGTGGTGTGTGCCGTAAAATGTTTGCTGATTTTGGATTTAGAGTGAGACATGGTCTTGCCAACGTAGGCCGGTGTAACAGACCAAACTCTCATATCAGATTTTACAACTTCTAAATTCATACCTTTGACAATAATGGTAATTGTTTAATTGCCAAGTGTATCTATTAAGGTCTCGGCCTTTTTTTTTTACGGGAGGAGGGTATGTGTATTTTAATGGCGAGGATTTTTTTCAAAGGCGAGGCTCAGTAACAAAACAAAATTAAAGCGATTTGAGCTTTTGAGCCGCTTCGACATTCGATCCGTATTTTCATGATAGTTACGTGTTGTAACCGTGTATTTGCCTGTAAAATTGGATTTGTACGTAGTATAGGTTTCCTGGCCAATTTCCCAATTTTTCTGATCATTTTCATTATTGGCCATTCAATTTCGCGTGATTTTGACACATCGGATCCAATTGGGGTTTCTTTTTCATTGTTGCTGCATTCAATTTCAATTTTTCATTTTGGGGCATTTTATGTCGTTTTGGTGCATTCCATACTTAATTTGCAGCATTCATACATTAAGTTTTTGACATCTTTTGACGGTAAATGCATTCAAATTAGTGAACGTTGCTGGGCATGTGACGTAAGCCCACTTTTTTCTTTACTTATGCGTTTATGGGCAGTCATTTTCATCGTTTGGTCATTCAAATTATTAAGATGTTTTAATTGATATATTTCCCATTTTCTTCTGAGGTCCCAATTTTTAAACGGGACGCTGATAGGAGCAAAATGGGGACGGCGAAATCGGCCTGTCGGAAAAATTGTACGTCCTTCGGGAAATTTGCAGGGATGAAGAGCGAAAATGTCCATGATTGTTCGCTTTTTGAAAGATCTTTTTTGGCGGGTCGAATGACGATCTGCGTGATCTATCAATTTTAATCTAAACTGAATGAGCAGGTGTTAAATTGAATGAAAACTTGGTAAAATAGGCTGAGAAAACCTATATATTTCACGGAATCGTTGCTATGAACTATGGACAACATCTGAGAATTGGAAGCATTTTGTGACTCTTTCCCTACTTGATTTTCAGGTATGATCGGTGGTGTCACCAGTATTTTCAGAGGTGTGGCATCCCTGTAGCCGACTACATTCCTTTCTTTGGGAACATACTGCAATGGCGTCATGTAAGATTTTCCATGTTTTGCTGATAAAAAAAGTTAATATTTTCCGTATGGTTTTGTCAGTTGATGATTTTGCCGGAAGAATATTCCCCTGATATAAACAAACGAGTGACTGTCAGTAAATGCCGTAAACAAACTTGTTTCTAAATACGAAAGTTTCTAAACGTAGTTTCTAACTACGAAACGGTCCTGCATACTCCCGATGACTGTTTTCTGGCGAACAGTATACCTTCTTGGCCGTTCAACAACAAACGTTGGTAGACTTTTCAACGAATGTTCAGGAATATTGGCAAAACATTTATTTTTGAAAGCATTCTACAGAGACTTTTCCTTATTAATTTTCTGTGTTCGCAGGGACTCCAACACACTTTTACCGAGTACGTAAAGAAGCATGGCAGAGTCGTCGGGTACGTACAATTAACGCGAATGTAACATTTGAATTGTATTTCTACTTTTTTTTTTTTTTTTTTTTTTAAACAATTTATCGATTATATTCTATTAAATTGATAATTCTTCTGTTTTATTTATTCCAGAATGTATGATTTCCGACGTCCAGTACTGATTATCAATGATCCTGACATTTTGAAGAATATCTTGGTCAAGAATTTCTCCAGTTTCTACAACAGGAGGGTAAGAATTTAAAACTTTTCATCCGAATCACATCAATTCACGCCTTCCTTTCCCACATGTTTATCGCACTGTTGCTGGTATTTTACGTTTCATTCGAATATTTGTGTTTTCCATTCTGTTTTGGGCAGAAATTCCCACTCGGGCAAAAGCCCTTGAACAGAGGCTTGACTCAGCTTGCGAACGAAGAATGGAAAGAGATACGCAACGTCATCACTCCGTCATTCAGTGCCTCCAAAATGAGACTGGTAAGATTTTATGAAAGAGTATTCAAAAGAATCAACTGTCAAATTTATAGTAGAACGAGGTGTTTGTTTGTTTTTTTTTCCTTGTATTTTTTGTTTGCTTTTTACTTTGCTGCTCTTTAATTTCCAAATTTCCAAATAGTGAAATGCACTTTATTCTAGTGAGAATTTACAGCTGCCCATTGAATAAAGTTTGAAGCTATCGAGCTGAGTGAGAACCAGAGATTACATCGCACAGGCATTCAGATACAAATGAGATTGATATAGGTTTTGTCAAGATTCAAACATTACTTTCACTGTTAGATTTTGTGTTTTGAAAATGAGGAATTGTTTTTGAAATAATAACGGTGATTTTGTGCGTGTTCTTTTCCTATGCAAATTGTCTTCATTCATAAAGGCAGAAAACGCCCTTGTTTCATTGTACTTGAACGGTAAATGATAATTGGTGGAAAGCTGAATTTTGTAATGTTTGTATTAAGATTTTTAACTTTTCACAGTTACAATAGTCAGTAATATGCGTTTTATCCTTTTTTTTCATTTTTTACTAAATAGTGCGAGCCACATATTTTTCAAAATATTTTTTTCTCATTAGGTTACCTTCTTTTTGACTCAACTCAACCTTTAGTTGTTTGAGACCTTCAGGCAATGTAATTGTAAGTTGTCTTTGAATGAAATCTTTGCAGATGTCGGAGACGATCAATGAATGTTGTGATACCTTGGTGGCAAGTTTCAGCAAGGCCCAGGAGGGAGGAAAAGCCGCCGACTGCAGAGTGTAAGATACAAGCGAAATAATCATGTGATACTAATGTATATTGATATTTTTCTATCATAACAAGCATTTGGAAATTGTAAAAAAAAGACGATGTTTATTAGGTCCTTAGTTGTTGTACTCGCTGCTGTGTTGGAGTTTGAACTCGGACAAGAAAGCTGGTAGAGTGTTTAAGACTCCTGTACTTTAATCGATCGGACGTAGGTTCACCTCCCCCAGAGTTAGTATTTGACTTATTTTCGTACTGAATCTTAGAAAGCTCTAAAAGAGCATTGTTAATGAACTACATGTACCGAAAAACATATTTTATTGAGTAAAAGTCTTCCAAAGCGCCAAGAATCTAATGTCAATTGTTGGGAAAATTGGCCATCATTTTTGGGCGAATAAGGCGCAGTATAAACCACCCCATTATTTCGTTTCGAACAGTAAAAATATTGCATTGAAACAAATCTCGTAACTTTATTTCAATTTAAAAATGGAAGATTGTAATGTTTGGAAATGGAATTGCAAAATAGCATCATTGAAACCTACTTCATTAACCCGAGGTTCACGTCTGTTGGTACCCCCAATATGGCGTTTGTTAAGTACAGCGCCCCCATTCACCCTGTTTTGTTTATCTTTAGGTTGTTTGGTGGTTTCACCATGGACGCCATTGCCAAGTGTGGATTCGGCCTCAAAGTTGACTCCCAGCAGAACAAGGATGATCCTTTCGTCAAGAACGCAAAGAAGGCCTTCGATTTCAGCTTCTTCAATCCCGCTTTCATGATCGTCTGTGAGTTGGATTCTTCGGGAGGCAATTTAAATTGAAACTGCACTTTTGAAATCAAAAATAGATTAAATATTAAAACCAGCCAATAGTAAACGCCATTTATGGAATACGCTTGTACATTTTTTAAAGACTTTTTTTATTAAATTATAAAAGCATCAACATTTTTGTAAATAGATGAATAAGTGAATCAGAAATAAATACAATTTTGGCAATGCGTAATTATTCTTTCTAGTATAAGTGACTGTGCATCCAAAACGTTGTGAACTGGTTTTTATTTTTATGATTTTTTTTTATGAAATGATACTAAATCAGCTGCCTTAGATTGAAACCTATCCATCACTTTTTATTGTCCGGTAAGACTATACTTAGGAATGAACCGGGGTTTCTTTTGTGACAAAATGTTTTTTTTTTTTTTTTCAGCCGCCTTCCCCTCTCTGTCGCCCATCTTTGCTTATCTCAAATTCGACCTGTTCGACCCGGAAGTTATAAAATTTTTCATGAACGTCACGGAGGCCGCGTGCAACATGCGCAAACAGGAGGGTCAGGATGCGTCAAAGGTTAGATTTGATTCGACAAGATTCGGGATTGAATTTGATTTGACTTATGTCTGTTGAATAGTTAGTTGGTCGCAAAACACCCTTGTTGTGACAGTTATATGCCTTATTCGATGTTCTTCTTTTTGCAGCGCATCGATCTGCTGCAGCTGATGCTGAACGCCCACGAGGACGAGGAACACGAGGAGGAAGACACGCCCACCGCAGGGAACGGTCAGAACAAGGGTGCCGCCCATCGCAGACCACTGTCGACAGTGGACGTCATGGCACAGGTGGGTGTTAATGGAACTCGGAGGAAAGACAAAAAGTAATAATCACGGGGTGTCAAAATTAGAAAAAAGAAAGAGAAGTAAACAATGATGAAATTGAGAACATGGATTCGTAGAGTTACCTAATATTCTTGATTTCTTGTGATTTGTATAATATTATGGATATGTACTTTCCTTGGTTCTCAGTAAATGATGCGTGTATTTGGAAAGTACTTAAAAAAAGAAAGAAATCAAGTTATTCTCTTATTTGCGGCCACGAAAGAACAACACAAATCGTGCTTGTGAAAATGCCTGTTACATGAACAGAATCATCATCAGAATGACAAGAAGGTTAACAGATTTTTGTACCAAAAAGACTAATATCTTCTTTGAAAGTTAACTTTTGATTAAGTGAGAGGTAATGAAAGCAATGTGCAAAACAATATCTGAAAAGCAAAAGAAAACAAGTTTTTACCATTCAAAATATTCAGTTGCTGATTCGACCAAATTTCTATTTTGAACTCGCACTTTGGTCAAATTTGACTCTTGGATTCGTACTTGGGCAGAAGTTGACTCTTGAATTCTCACTTGGGTATGGATTTGACTTCTGAATTCTCATTTGAACATGATTGTTTATTATAACCTCAGGCTATCACCTTTTTCCTGGCTGGTTACGAGACTACCAACACACTGTTGAGCTTCACTGCCTACCTGCTGGCTACCAACCAAGACGCGCAAGAGAAACTGCACGCTGAGATTGACAACCTCGCTCCCACACGTGACAACCTCGGCTATGACGTCATCGCCAAGATGGAGTACCTGGACATGGTGATTGATGAATCACTGCGCATGTATCCCCCAGCAGTCATGTAAGGAACACTTCAATCGTGAACTGACTTTGACTACGAATTTTTATTTTGAAAGCTATCTGTAAAAAGGTTTAATATTTTACTCATGATTCATCTTTTACAGATTTGATCGTATGTGCAATGAGACAATTAGCTACGAAGGTCTTACCATCGAAAAGGGTGTAAACGTGTTCGTTAGTCTCTGGAGCTTACATTACGACGAGGAATTCTGGACAAATCCGACTAAATTTGACCCGGAAAGGTAGAATGTCTTAATGTATTTGTTTTCAAATTCAACTTTTTTTCAGCGTTGTTCCTGTGTATCTGATGATATAAAATTCAAAATAATAGAGCCAAAAGCAATTGTTATGCTGCTAAGAAAAAACGTTTCCACTATTGCAAACACACTTTTTGAGTTTTTGAAACCTTTATTGCTTTTTCTTCACAGGTTCAGCCCTGAGAACAAGGCCTCCATCAAACCGTGCACCTACATGCCGTTCGGCTTCGGTCCTCGTAACTGCATCGGTATGCGCTTTGCCTTGCTGGAATCCAAGATGGCGCTGGTGCGTGTACTGCAGCAGTATCGCTTTGATGTCTGCTCAGAAACCGAGGTAAGAAAGAACACAGTGCTTAAAAGAATGAATCAACATCTTCGTTTTCACCAATAACCAGCAAAGACGTTGATGCGAACACAATGCCCTGTCTTGTTTGTGGAAGAAAAGTCCGAACATGCAATCCAAAATGCATGTAAAAGTACTCTTTTCTTGGGCATCTTAACACCCCGATCATTTGCAACTGTCTTTCGAACGTTATGTTTGTGGAATTCGACCCTTCTTTCTCTTGATTTAGAACCTTTAGAAGAATTTTAAGATGTATCAATCTATCCCAAATTAATGGACTCTTCCTGCCTGTCAGTCGAACAGTACGCATTGACCAATTAAATCACGACTTATGGTCAGGTGACCGCGGTAGCTTGGTCCAAGATGGCGACAAGAATTGTGAGAAATATACACAAACCAAAGGTGGGCGGGGCTCATGGCCAAATATTGAACGATCTTAAAGATAATCAGCAATACATTTTACATGAACGTATATCTAAGTGAAGTTTAATTGAAGAATTTGTGGTTTTTCTCTTCTTCAGATCCCACCCAAGCTCGGTAAGACTGGCTTCCTTGCTCCGAAGAGTATGAAGCTCAGTGCAGTCCCAAGAAACTAGACAGCAACCACGGTTGATAGAAGGAGAGAAATCTGATCTCAGCCTTAAGATGATTTAAAGACGTTCATGATATATGTCATTATGTTTACATCAATCACTCATTTGGTTATTGTTAGGGTTAGGCATGTGTGCCACTTTTGTTGAATGAATAGCAGCAAGTTAATGTTGAAGCTCTACTGTTCGATGTATTTTGCTAGTAAGAAGCTGCATAGAATTTGTTGGTAGAACTATTTCTTGATCATCATTTGAGAGTTCTTGAGAGTTTTAGAATTTACAGACTGCGTTATCCGTTTTTGGATCATTTTTTTAAGGAAACCGAAACAAAATTCGTGTCAAAGTTTAGTTTAAAATGCTTTTATAACACTTGCTGAAATAAAAGCGGTATGATAGCAATTGGTTGATATATGGATTTCAGTTATATTCCTTCTCATATTGATTTTGATGAAATTCCTTTTTAGTGCAAGTGTTGTGATACGTTATACTATTCGGCATGAATTTCAGCACTTTGATAAAAACAATTCGCCATTTAGTGCCTCACCAAAGTTAAATGGGCTGAAAATAATTTACGCCCTTCACTACAATAACGAAGCTATATGATTAATATTTAAACACTTCCTCGTTACAACTTTGCATAGTGTAGTGTATTTGTAATGTCTATGATAATTCAAAAGTGTGTAAATGTAAAGCCTTTGTGTTTCAGGGTAGATATTTTACATTTTCATATTTTAATAAATCGACGTTGAATTTGAACTTTATGTGATTGCACAATACATGTACACTAGTGTTCGTTAGTTGCCTTTATTCATTGGAAACGTGCACTGTTATGGAAAAAGAAATTATATTACTATTTCTATATTTTTACTTAATTTGTACATAACTAATACTATAGTATGATGTTTATATTTAGAAATTCGACGTTTGTCTTTTGACGTCAACTTTGTGATATTTTAGTTCTATTTGATTCTGATGTTTAACTGGTGTTCTATAAACGTGCGCGGATCTTCTGCAAATAGTTAAAACTGACTGTATATTATATAACCTGTATTATGGAAAAGAGCGATCATTATCTTTGAAAATATAGTTATAGCTGCAGATCATGTTAAACAAGTTGACGTCACTTTTTTACTTGATTCTTAACATTTTATTTCGCTGCTACGTAAAAAAAAATATTACAGTTATATGTAACTGATAGCAAAAAGAGTGTGGGGGCAGCTGCCCGGTAACACATAAGTGGTAAATGACTATAAAATTCAAGTGTTTATATCATTGGAGTGCTTGAATTTGATTTATTTATATTATATTTTAAAAGTGTGGTCAGGTGCATTATAACTATTTTCCGTGCCGTAATTATTGTTATTTTCCTCGTTCTAAATCCAAAATAACTTGATGCCTGATTATCATCCAGGTATACAAAGATTGGGTGACTTTGCATTTTTGTACGGTGGGGGGGGGGGGGGGCATATCTATTGAATTTGAACCTATTCTAGTCAAGGAGTTTACAACTCTCAAAGGGAACCTCACAAAATACACAGTGGCACACAAAAAGGTCTAGCGAGGCAGAATGTAATACGTGCACACTGTAACGGTGGGTACCGGTGAGAGCCACGGACTTTTTTTTTGGGTGGTGGGGGGGGGGGGGGACAGGTAGCTGTCCATTGTCCTTTTATTAGGAAAATAACTTTCCCTCGAGGTCGCGCACACAGCAACAAAGAAAATTGGCGACAATAGTCAGATTAGACCAATCCATTTTATCGGAGGGAGGTGGGTTTGAAGTTGATGTGCACTATTTGGCAAAACTCCACGTCATTTTGTCAAACGTGTCTGATGACAATGCTGCTGTGTTATCGAAATGTTGACTCATTATTGTTGAGTCAACCAATATTCACCATGCATATTTGTTTCCATCAAAGACTCATTTATGGCAACATTTATATTGTTCATTTCCGATGATGACGCAAATAAATTGAACGGCAGAAAATGTGATGTGGTCAGAAATATATCTCATCAGGGGTGGGATGGGGGGGGGGGGACATCCCCCTCGATAATGTTTTGGCGGAGGACACCAATGGCACTGCTCCTCCGATAATCCCAGTGCGTACAGATTTTAACCTATATGTACTGTATTTTCCCCAAACTTGGTCAGATAGCTGTTTCCTGTGCGGCACTTCGTACCCTTTCACGGATAAATTGCATAATTTTGCGACCCCGTGGTTATACTTACATTGGAGCTGGCAGTTCAAGTTGAAAGCTCAATTTTACTCCCTATATTTTTTTATGTAATGCATCCAGACCACGTTTTGCAAATTGCAATGTTTTCTTTCTCGATATTCATGACCCTACATCTCACGTACAACGTTCACATTGACTTGCATCTTTTTTACATGAGTAAAGTGACCATATTGCGAGTTGCCCTTGCATTTCGCTAACTTCTTTCTTGATATTTCTATAAAAGCCTATAAGAAATGCCTTAAAAAAGTTCAATCGATCCATCTGTACAAGCTGATCGGGTTGCGTGCGAAGTTGCTTTTGAACTTTGACGGAAGTCCTTTATATTAATCACAATGATAAAGGTACGAAAAGGTTTTCGACTCTGGCCACACAAGTAGCCACTTTAATTGAACAGTTGAGTATCGGGTCGATGTACCGTACATGTACATGTAGGTGAACGGTCAATCACAGCGCGTACTTTGAACTTGGTACAAGCTATTGCCATCACAAGCAGATTGTTCCGTCTGAATAGTCTCACACACAGGATTGTTCCATTTCAACTGCAGTTTTCTTAATGCCTAACTCCGACCTTCCCCTTCGCCGTTGTGATGTGTTTTTAACCAATCTTTTTAGTTTTCTGTGCTGCTTTGATACTGGCTGAAGTTTTGTGCAGTCTACAGCAGCCAAATTGTTGTGATGAAGTATTTCTCGTGCTGAAAATATATTTCCAGCTCCCTTGTTAACCATATTCAAATATTTTCTTCCATCAATTTTCTGTGAAAGCTTCAGTCAGGGTCCTTTGCAAAAGTTGAAGATAATCAGATAGACTCAAAAGGTTGGCATCCCCGGTCACACACCAAACCGGTTGGAAAGATTAAAAGTGAAGATAACCATTTTATTTTGAATATTTTGGCACGAGCGGGAACTTTTCACCCCTTTTTCTTTGTCATCAAAGTCATTGTTCCTATGGCGCCGAAAATTAAAGCGTTCGTGACATTATGGAAAAAAAAGGGCGTCTGCCCTGACAACACGCAATGGTGTGTCTGAAGGTAAGATAAAGATGTCGATGAAGGAACTGTTTCATATAAACATCTTCTTTTTTTTTAGTAAAAAGTTCTTTGGCCTACATAGGCAGTACTTTGAACTGTATTTTGAACTGTATTTTGAACGCCTATGTTGACATCACCGGTTGGCAGTTCTCTTAGTACAGTATGCCCAGCGTACCACTGACAACTCAGTTCAACCAGTCTACTACGCGTACAGGATATACTACATATTGGTTTTCACAAACCTTGAGCTGCGACAGTGCGAGGATTTGCATATGAAAAGCTGAGATCAATTCTTTTTTACTCATCAGTTTGTTAATAGCGGGTCAACATGGAGCTGTTAGGGCTGGATTTGTCGATGACTTGGATTCTGCTTATAGGTGTCATACTCATGTTTGTATGGTATGTACAACTGGTCACTGAATACTGACTTCTTCTGAGTGACTTTTACTAGGCCTACGCACATTACCGTCGAGCATATATATATCTTTTCGTTCCTCCATGGCCCAATGAATACATTGTATATATTCCGGCATTGTACTTTGAATTGTGTGCAATTGTTACCAAGTGCAGTATATGACCATATGACTAAGTGTAGACCCTATTCATGTCATGTTCACGCCATGTATTTCTCATGATTTTGGGGGTATTATTTTTAAGTAAATAAGAATGGACAACAGATCCGTAGGCCTACTTGGTACTGCATATTCCAGAAAACCACCGTTCCCTCTGAGGTGGTATACATGTACATGTACGTGTTGTTGTAGGCTACAGTGTAAGTTGTGAGATTCATGCAAACAGCAGGCATATAAAGCGTGGGAATGTGTGGGGTGGGGGTGTGGGTGGGGGTGTGGGTGGGGGGGGGGGAGCTTGTTTCCGACGACACTGGACATTCGTGCTGGTCCCAGAGGGGCCCACCGCTTTGTACCTGACTTATTGACTGACTGACTCCCCGACTCAACTTGTGAATTACAGGGGCCTAGCAATCGCTGGGGGTGTTAAAGTAAACATTTCTTGAAAAGGGTACTCGCACATCCGTGCTGACATGTAGACACTTTAATTTGTTCTCCGGACACTTGGCCTTTCGTAAAATCAAATGGGGAGGGGGGGGGGCTAATTACATCATCAGATTCTGTTAAAAAAGGCAAATATATATATATATATATTTTTTTTGGGGGGGCTTAACGCTGGTGAAAAAAGGGCACTTGAGAATGGGAAAGGGCAGTCTTTACAAAGTAATTGGAAGGGGGGGGGGGTAAAATACCCCCTTGGCGGCCTACGCCACAAGCTGAATTTGACTGGTTACCTACCTCACTGATCGACAATCGATTGCGAATCAAACTGGTTGTAAATTGTGAATTAGACTGGTTATCATATATCGCAGTGATGTAACTTGTGAACTTGACTGATTACTAATCACTGACTGTCAATTAGAGCATCTTAATTATCACTGATGTGCAGTAATGACAATCAGTCAAAATCTCCACGCTTAGGGCCTACGGCAGAAAGAGATTGTTCATTTCCATTATATTACCACTATACAGCTCTTTCTACGAACTTTAGCATTCCGAATCAAAAGTTGAATAGAGTTTGATGCCCTCTTGGACCAACATTACTGAGGTTGCCTGGTCATGTTTAAGGAAATGATAGGCCCAGCCATACTAGGAGTAATACCACAATATCCCGCTTCTTACACTGTAATTGAAGGAAAACAAATTCGAGGCCAGTTTTAGTGTCAAAAAATAGCCAACTTTTTGCCCCTTTCCTCAGACCCAAAATCCGTCTGGATGGGTTTTTGGCATGAATGTCACTGTTACGCCCCAATTAGGGCAATGGTGGCACCTATACTTGGAACTGTCCCAACAATATAGTATGGGAATTCCTAACTATAGTTGGGACGATGTTAGCTGCATTTGCAATGGGACAGGAGACTAACGCAGCAGTATTTCAAACTAATCGCTCCTTCAAAGTGTACATATATTTTTTGCAATTATTTTGAAAATTAGCCTTATTGATATTGACGAGAGAACGAAAGTGGTCAAGTTGATGCCGTAATGTAAAGAAGATGACCTTTGTTTATTTAGTCGACGATCTTTAACAGATTTATTTCAAATATTCTTGCTGTTGTTTTGCCTTGTTTTATGTTCTTGTTGTTTTATTTTGACTTGGCATACCCTCTTTGCAGAGCTTTGTCTTTTGTTTCTATATTCCAGGTATGATTGGAGGTGTCATCAATATTTCCAGAGACGAGGCATCCCTGTAGCTGACTATGTTCCCATCTTCGGCAATAATTTGCAATTGCGTCATGTAAGATGAAAATTAGTCTTTTAAAATTTATTAGCTAAATTATTGTGAAGCTCCGTAAAGCCGGGGTAAATTTTTCTTCGATCATTCGTACCTAATGAGGGACACTTTTTTGTCGTTAAAATGTTGCAGGGTTTTGTTTATCGAAAGCTTTCACACCTTATTGTGCCGACTTAGATTTAATTCTTTAAATGAACCATATTGAGTAAAATTATGTGCAACAAATTCCGTGCAAATTAAACTTTTACTAAGTTTCACTTAATATCGTACAATGCTTTTCCACAACTCTTTTATACAGGGTATATTGAAGGCGTTTGCTGAATACGAAAGGAAGCATGGCAAGGTGGTTGGGTATGGCACAGACATCATTTAATTAATTTAATTTCATTCATTAAGAACTTAAAATATTTTAAAACAAACAATGTATTCATCGACTGGAATATATCGAGAGGAATGATGATGTTTGTGCTTTCGTGGAAATTCCTTTTTTAAAAACCCTCAGATGTAGCCTAAATCGTTGAGGGAGTATCCATCAACTCACTTTTTATTTGCCTAGTTGTCCCATAGCGCAGCGTTTGTTATGGTGTAAAATCGAGGACACCCACGTGCAACATCATCGATGAATTGAGGACAGGAACCACAATCGAGGACGACCTCGATTAGAAAACGTGCACAAAACCAATGAGAGCTGTTGCAAAAAAGTGAGACTATAAACAAAGGAAAAGGGAAGAGCAACAATGTACACCATAAACAAACGTGTGTGTACATGTTTGCGGACAGCAACATAACTTTTGACTTGTCAATATTATCACTGCGTACTGAAACGTCGAAGTTGTTACTTCCTCCAGGACGTACGATTTTCGGCGCCCCATTCTGATCATCAATGAACCTGAAATTCTCCAGCATATCCTGGTCAAGAATTTCTCCAACTTTTACAACCGCCGGGTAAGGCTTTTAAATTTGTCGGTTCTTGAAAGTTTATACTTATTTCTTTTAGTTCGTTGCGTTGTAAGAAGACATTGCGACCTTGGTTAATATCCGATTGAAACATGATAACATTAATTGGTATGCAAATAATGAATGGTTATGAGTTCAACGATCAGAATAATTTCATGAGGTGACAGATGGAATGTTTTATTCCACGAGGCGAAGCCGGGCTTTTTTAATGGAACATTCCATCTGTCACCGAATAAAATCATTCTTTTCATTGCTCGGATGTGAAATATTCATTATTTGTTTTATTCAACGCCAGAATAAATCCTCGTCATCTGATTGGTCAGAGCCACCAATAGTGTGACCGCGCAATTGAACTTCCCTTTACCGTGGAATGGATCTTCCCTTTTTTGCCGTGCGACCTGGCCGTGCGTTGGGACGAATAATTCAATGACACGTGCTCAGCGATACACCAATCAGATGATGAGGACTTATTCAGGCGTTGTATAATATGAATACAAGTTATAAGATGGAATTTTGCGTCGGGGTGATATAAATCAAATTAGGTTTTGCCCTTCATCGACGTTTTTTAAGCACTGTATACTCAGTGTGTTACCTTCCGAGTGAAAGTTGGAAAAAATCACTCGGGTGGGACTCGAACCCACGACCTCCTGCTTTGTAGTGCAGATGTCTTGCCACTCGACCACCGAGCTAACGGGATCGGTTGGCCGGTTCGAATCTGATGTACTGATGAATACAAGTTATAAAACTTTGTTATTGAGATAAGGAGATACGTTCTTAATTATGGACAGAATGAGTTGGAGCGTGGTTGATATTTCTGTGAAGTATTTTCAAAGAAATCAATAGTAACCTAAAATGGTCAGGCTCTGTGTTAACACCATCTTCTTCTGTCTAGAAACATGTGGTAATTCAATCTGATCGCACACAAGCCAGTCGGGGCATGTTCTTCCTTGAAGATGAAGAGTGGAAGACGGTCCGCAACACCCTGACGCCGTCATTCACTGCAGCTAAGATGAAAAACGTAAGGTGAACATTTTCCTGTCAAATTGTACAAATAACTTTAAGATTTAAGAAGTTTAAGACTTTGTTGCGACCCTAATAACAATAGGATATGATTGAGGTCGCTCTATAAAAACGTCATTTTCTTGGAACAGGAAAAAAACATCGCGTTTATTTCAACAAGTATTATAATTATATTCATCATTCTTAAAAACAAACATGAATAAATTGTTATTTTTGAAATATGGCAGCATTTGAACAATCTTCAAAAACATATGAATCCCGTCTGTTTGCGCCCCCATATGCCCTGTGACGTCATACCAACAAGCAACTGACGGGCCAACCAAATTGTCAGCATCTTTTGCATGTTATAAGACCCACATTAAACAGTATAAGTCAGTACTTTTTATAGCATTCGTATTTCCACAAGATATACATGCAGTGCAGAAGAGAACAAGTTCCTGAAAGAAGACATATCACGTGACTACAACGTTATATTTTGTAAATAAAATTTCAAATTTCACACGGTCATAGTGTATCCGCTCCGTTCACAAGTACCCCCTCACCGGCAAAGAAAGTACAGTTGGGGGTGACCGACCGACGCCATTTTGCCAGACTGCAATTTTGCCAAGAAGAAGCGCGGCCACTGCATGTGCATAGTACAAATCCCCTGGTGTACGTGCGTCACACACAAGGAACGGTGCGCGTCAACCAGCGAAATATCCCGCCCATGGGACGTCGTTTGTAGTTAAAAGGGCGCCCTCTTCTTTTGCGCACGGAGCCTATAGCCTATATGTTGTTTTCTGTTGTCTTTGACAATATTATGCAATCTTTTACAGATGTTTCCACTGATTAACGAGTGTTGCGATACTCTACTGACAAGTATAAGCGAGGCACGAGAGGGAGGCAAAGCTGTCGACTGCAAGATGTAAGAAAATGATATCACCACCCTCTTTATGGGCGTGTCATTTATAGGGTATCCACAGAGAAGCAGGGGAGGAGATTTTTAACCTCAACCCCAGAAATAATTCTCCCTCTATAGGTGTTTTGGTGGACTGGAATGACCAGCTTACTGTACTCTGAGTTAGTCGCTCAGTTTAATCATCGTAAAGTTTTGAGTCAAGCTGGACTGGACAAGTCTAGTTCAACACCCCAATTTTGGAAATAGCAATCATGTCAGTTTTGTGCTCTCGTTCTTTAAGATATGGTAAAAAAACAGGAGCACTTCCGTTATACCTACCGTCGCTCACCAACCACGGGGCCAAGGTGGGACCCTCGGTAAACAAAAACAAACAAATAAAGATAGAGTAATATAAGAAAGATCTGTCCTACCTGGGCCCAATTTCATAGCGCTGCTTAACAGCCGACTTTGTGCTTACCGAGCCTCCATCTATTTCATAGGGACTGTTAAGCAGTAAGCACAGCAAAAGCACGCTTAACCCCAGAAGAAAACTTTGCTTAAATCAGTGACGTAACAATAGAAATCTCCATGCGCGCGCAACTGTAAGCACATTCACGGCATGAAGTAGTGCTTAAGCAGCAGCATGATTTTCTGCTATAGTAAGCACAACTTTTCTGCTTACTGTTAAGCAGTGCTATGAAATTGGGCCCTGGTCGTTAAACCTGAATGTTTTGCATCATTCAAGGTTGTTTGGTGGCTTCACCATGGACGTGATTGCGTGCTGTGCCTTCGGTCTGAGTGTGAACTCCCAACAGGACAAGGACAATCCGTTCGTCAAGAATGCAAAGGTTCTACTTGACCCCAGCCGCTTCAGAGGAGCTTCAATCATCCTTATGTGTGAGTATGATAGTCTGGTCACCAGGTCGTGGTCCGGCAACTTAACTCTGCACCGTACCAACTGGTCTGGCTGACGATGCCCACGCCGTTTGAAGCCACCATCCGCCATCTTGGGTCGACCATGACGCACGCGCAGTAAAAGCTTCAAGTGTTGAGGAACCATGATAGGCGTATTGTCGCAAAGAAGAAGAAGAGAGAATAGGATGGGTAATCAAAGAGCTCGCGTCGATCCGCTTAATATATAACCAACAAATTAATTAAACAAATGTCTAACTCTAGAATTATCTTCGAATACAGATTGAGTTTGATCACCATGAAAATAAATTGTGGTAATGTGGTTAAATCATAATAACATCAGATTTTTCATAGCGTACATTTAATAATGGGGAAACATCTCTCTCTCTCTCTTTCTTGGTAGCTATGCTCCCAATCTTAGCACCGGTGTTTACTTACTTTGGATACGGCTTAGCTTTTGAGCCGGAGGCTGTCCAGTTTTTCCAGGGCGTAACGGAGGCTGCGTGCAAGCTGCGCTTAGAGGAGGGTGCCAAGGCTTCTAAAGTAAGTCACAAACGAGTCGCTCTTGAGTCGATCATTACTTTGCTGACAGCTGATAAAATAAAACAAAAACCATTTCATTACATAAATCTGCCATTAGTTGACAATCCATGCTATCCTTAAAGGTCATGATTTTGTTGCAATTTTCCGTGCTTGTGGTACAAAGAGTCTAAGATTTATCATAACCACGTAAAGGATCATTTGAAGTTATGCCTGGGAAAAAAAGTACACTCTAAACACATCTGGGTCAGATTGACGTGGAATGTTGTAACCCTTTTTCCGGGTCGAAAATGACACTTATTCTGGGTCATTTTCCGGGTAAAAAACGACACTTTTCCGTGTCATTTTGCGGGTCAAAATTACACTTGCATTTTTCGGGTCAAAATGACGCTTTTCCGGGTTATTTTTTCCGGATAAGGGTCATTACCCGGTAAAGTGTCATTTGTGACCCGGAAAAAGCTTGAGCTAAATAGAACCCGTATTACCAGGATGGTTTGATTTTTTTTTTTAGAGTGCACCAACCAAGTATATATTGACAGTAACGTTGCTCAAGGGAAGATAGGACTGGTATTAAATACCTTGTAAAATTATTCATCCTTAAATGGAATCGATTGGAAGAAACCTAATATTAAAGTTTAGGGTGTCTGCGGGCAAAATAATTTTTAACGTGCGTCAGCAACAGAATCTACTTGACCGTAACAATTGTGCATACGTTTTATCTGCTTTTTCTCAAACTGTATACTATCCACAAATTGAGCTTATATCCACAAGTTAGTTGTTAGTTGCATCCTCCTTAAGATTTGGGAAAAATATGCACAAAAAGAGACTGATCCTACGTGTGAATGTTAAGTTTAGCCCCAATTTTGTCAAAGGCCTGCAGGATTACCAGTTACTATTAATATTCATCTTCAAACGATTGACACCGGAGTATCAACTTCCTACTTTGTTGATTGGTTCCCATACACAGCATGCCGATCTACTTCAGCTGATGCTGAATGCTCACCATGACACTGATGTGGATCAGGAAGACACGCCCACCATAGGGGACGGCCCAAAGAGGGGCGTGGTCCAACGCAGGCCCCTGTCAACGGAAAATATTATGGCTCAGGTGATTACAATTTTGTCATAGTACCAGAAGAACTTCTATTGGAATTGTTGATTGATATCAAACATCCCTGATGAATACAGGTTACCAAACACAGTGTCATGTGACACGAGTCACATGACATAGCTTGTGACTGGTTCGTGGCCGACTACAGTTGAGCAGTGTTGAAAACACTGGCAGTATCAATGATATTTGGGCCCAGTAGATCGTAGCAGTGTTGCACTGTCCAAGAATGACGTCACTGTTTATGGTTTATTACCCTCATTAGTCGCTCACTTTTTTCCTGGCTGGGTACGAGACCACCAACACGCTGCTGAGCTTCACTGCATTCCTGCTGGCTACCAACCAAGACGCGCAAGAGAGACTGAACGCTGAGATTGACAACCTCGATCCCACGAGTGGCAACATTGGCTATGACGTCATTGGCAAGATGGAGTACCTGGACATGGTGATCAATGAATCACTGCGCATGTATCCTCCTGTTATCTTGTAAGAATACACAATTTGAAATCTGCGTTAACTTACCATTTGGAGATTGTACAAGCCACTTTTAATTTTGCTTGTATTTTTTTTATTCATAAATACCTAAGACAGTTTACCCACTCCTATTGGTCGAGAGCCCGTCACGTGGCCGGTTTTAAACGGTTGATAAAGACCGGCTGCCTGGTCTTGAACACTTGACCAGTGTCACATGAAATCTGGACTCCTATGAAATCCGGTGCCAGTACCGTGTTATTGGTTGAATGTTCACAATCCTCACGTGGTCATGCGCGACATATTACATTGATTCAGTATTTCATAGTCCCAAATTCGCACTACACCCGACAGCTGCGTTCTGCGTCACATCACACAGTACGTGCGACGCGCGCTAATCTCTGTATAAGGAGAGGACCATACCATAGCATAGCTAGAGGGGTGTTTCAAAAACATGAAGTAAGCTCGTTGGACGAAATCGTTGGAAATGTATAATTTTTTTTTTACATGTATTAACTTTTATATAGTTGATTTTTTGACCGAAAAGGTATTTATGAATGGGAATAAATATGTGCTTGGCTCATATTAAACACTATGTTAAGAGCGGTTGGAGTGATCTGGATGCTGATAATTACCTGAGCCAAAGGCGAGGGCAATTATCAGCATCCAAACTCCAATCGGTCTAAAACAGAGTGATTAAAACCGGCAAAGAGCACATTTATTCCCTTAGTACTGCTGCTGCTGCTGATAACACTTTTACAAGGTCAAAACTTCATTATTAAGAAAAATGGTCTAGCACAACAGAAGTTAGAACTGTGAAGGTCATGTCGGTTAATTTTGTGAATTAATTTCCTTTTTGTCAAGTATTGATCGGCAGTGTAACCAGAAATCAACGTTTGATGGCCTAGTCATCGAAAACGGCATGCACGTGTTTGCGAGTGTCTGGAACATTCATCGCAACGAGGAATACTGGACGGACCCCGAAAAATTTGATCCTGAAAGGTAAAAGAAATGTCTCCAGATTCTTTTTCAAATTCCAGAAACTGCAGCCAAGATATGGTTACTTAGAACATTTTTGAACGTCCCGCAATTATTCGCATATAGGGGATGAGCTAAAATTTAGTTAAGGTTGGTGGATCACAGATTAATGTTAATTGTTGTAAGCAGTTTCGTGATCTCTACAAAATTTACCAAACAAAATCCTTCAATTTAAATCAAACGAAACACATCTTTTCTCTAATAATATACATGTTTGAGATCACGCAAAAATATATTGTATGTGTTCTACCATAGAAGAAATCGCCTACCCTGTGTTGCTCTGTATAGTTATTATTGCAATTTTGTAGCATTTACTTTTTTATTTTTCAGGTTCAGCCCTGAGAACAAGGCCTCCATCAAACCTTGCACCTACATGCCGTTTGGCTTCGGTCCAAGAATCTGCTTCGGCATGCGCTTTGCCTTGCTGGAAGCCAAGATGGCGCTGGTCCGTGTACTGCAGCAGTATCGCTTCGATGTCTGCTCGGAAACCGAGGTAAGACAAGAGGGAACACTACGGCCGTTTCTCAAACCCGGCTTTGTCTTTAGTGTCCGGCTCCAACTCCGTTGGCAAACTGCATACAGGTAGCTGGACACTGGGGACGAAGCCGGGGTTTGATAAACGGCAAATGTGCAATGAAGTAGCTTGTCTGCGCATGCGCGTTGAGGTCCGTGACTATACTTGGTTACAGAAAAACAAGGTCATGAGCTATCTTGATGCTCAACTTAGACGCACGAAATGATAAGCATTAGGGTCGACAACTTCTATTTTGAACGTTGTGTACCGAAACGTTGGGAGTGATCTGGTACACGGTACCCTGTGGAGACATGTGCACAATTGAGAACAAAAGATTGTATACGTCTCCACAGGGCAATGTCTATAGTTGAATACGTCTCAGCAAGGTTATCACAAATAGATATTATGGATTTACTCAAAATCTAGATTTTCCAAGGTGTGTCGCCAGAATCGTCGCAAATTGAAGTATTTCATCAACTTGGATATTAAGTCGGAATTTCAGCCCAGGAAAAAAAATCCTGGTTAAAAATAGGAGCATTTTGAAAGTACACTTTCAAACTTGAAAACTTTAGTACACGAGAACAAAAAAATGACTCCACAAGGATGCCAATTCCAGTACCTGTGTAGTGGAGTGTGAAAATTCAAAATGTGCCTTGTTTGTTGAATTCAGTTTTTCTCTGTTTCTCTGCGTTGTTACCTTTCAGATCCCACCTGCCCTGGGCACGGGACTGCTCCTCACCCCTAAGGAGATGGTGTTGAACATCATTCCCAGGAACTAGGTGACTGGATACCCCACCCAATGAGAACTCTTGTCTTGATGATGCAAGACGTTGTTACGTCCGCCAAGGAGGTTACGTTTCCACCGGCGAAGGTTTGCCTGTGAACATGATAACTCAAAAATTTATGGACGGATTGTCATGAAACTTTCTTTAGGGTGGTCCTTGGTACAAGTACAAATCGTCATTAGATCCGGATCTGCGTCTGGATGCAGGATGTTTTTAAAGACCATTTTATACAATGGAGCGAGTGGAAAGTAAACCAACACAGGCATAACTCTGTTTAACTACAAACTATTTGAGTTTTAGGATTTGTTTTCGCAATCACATTGTGCATTGGTGCTGTGTGTAATGGTGGGGAATTGTTTAGCCTTGGTGGAGGTGTGCGCTTTCTGAGTGCTTTCTAGTTTTAAATAGATTTACTTGCGACTGCTGAATGTTCAATCATCTCGAATAATAAATCGAAATGGTGTAAACTATTTTGCGAGGTGAGAAAGTACGTATGTTTTGGCGATTGTTGAAGGTGAAGACATGTTGATGTTAATCTGTAAAACTTCGCTTGAATTGTAACTGACACCTTTTTAAAACAATATTTTATTTTTTTATTTTATTTTTGGTATAATCATAGAGAAAGGATAAAATCTAACATGACATGCTGACAAGATACTATTGAAGAGAGTGTTGTAGTATATTGCAATTTTGATACTGTTGAAATCGAAATTTTAGCTTTCAATTTTGCAATATTTTGCTTTTAGCGTGATATAATAATTGGCTTAGCCTATAGACTTTTAAATGTTTCTATACATTTTTAGTTTTCGTTTGTGTATTTGTTTTACTTAAGCAAAATATGGTGTAATTTCATTGTATTAGCTGTAACAACACTGCAAACGTATGCAATTAAAATGACCGATGATTTGCAGAGCATTGTCACCCATTGACTGCAAAACGAAGCTTAGAATTAAAATGATCATTAAACGGATAATTCTGACTAAAGCAGACATATTACAATATTGAGTACTTTATTTTGTTTTCCAAGCACTTTATCGGAGTCAACCCTTGTCACACATTGAAACGTTTATCTGTAGATAAACCCAGCTAAAAATGGGTCAAAACATGCATAATTCTTTTTATGGGCTTCATGACCTTTATGATTATCATCAACTTCTTCAAAAAGTTTTCAACCCAGACGACCTGCGAGTGAGCCGACGTTATCAACAACGATTTGTTTGGATAAAAGTAGGGACTTTGGTTCCCGCGCCCACCTTTTGTTGTTTAAGTTCATGTACTTTGCCAAAGAGATTTCAATAATAGTAGTCACCAAAGGTTGTCCACCCTGAACATTTGCTTAGATAGTGCGAACCAGTGGCGTAGCCAGGAATTTTTCAGTGGGGGGCGCTGGGGGGGGGGGGGGGGGGGGCTGGAACATTTCATGGGGATCATGTAGATCAATGATAATTTTTTTTTAGAAACTCAAAATCTCAGTGGGGGGGGGGGGCGACTGGGGGGGGGGGGCGACAAGGTTTCATGGGGGGCTATCGCCCCCCCACGCAACCCCCCCCCCTGGCTACGCCACTGGTGCGAACTGTTATACAAACAACCACGCTTATTGGCAGGATTCGTGCGCTTATTTGGGGTCCTAGAAAGGTGGTTTTCATGCCAATTGTCGTGCTCCTCTGAGCCTGTGGTCTTTTTGGTAAACGAAATATACTGAAAAAAAATTTGAGGAAACATTGCAGGCTTGCAAGACTTAATGGCATTGAAATGGTATTCACTCAGCTAATTTGCGTTGACGACTTAGTCGACAAGACCCAAATTCGCTCCCAGCTTACCATAGCCGACTTTAGAGCACCTGCACCACAACCATTCATTCAGTGCTTTTCGACAAGCAAGTATTTAAGTATGATTTGCCGTCTATACTGGCGGTTTTTTTTTTACTGGTACCATTTATCACAAATTTGAGTAAACTGCTTCAAACCATCCAATCATGCACAATATGTGGTGCAATGGCCTACAGTTTGATAAATGGGACCAGATCAAAAAACAGGCATAACTTTCTTATTCGTGAACATTATGACCTTGATTGTCACATCTCATGAATGCTTAAAAGTTCAATGAGCGAACTTTGCAAAGGGTTATAGAAGTATCAGAAGATATCCAAAATGTAATCATGTCCAAATAATTTGGGGCCATGTGCTATTCCGTGCTTACGGAAAAACCCACAGAGATTGGCTTGGGTGGTAGATAGAGGAACATTATTTTTATTAGAGCTGCCGGTTAATATGAGCTTGAACTGTCAAATCTCTTAAGTTTTGAAGTTCGAGTCGAATGTAAAAGGTTGTTTGCCCCAAAGTGCATTATTTGAGCACTGCAGTATAGTATATGTGTGTGTGTGTGTGTGGTTTTTGTTTTTCAATAACTCACCCCTTTCAAGTGTATTTCAGTCTAAAGGTAACTCGGTCATAGTTCTTTTTCCGAGATAACATTGACCAAAGTATATAATTGACAGTGTTGAATCCGTCTGGCACATACATTTGTTCAAGCACTTGACTTCTACCAATGTGTATTTAAAAAACTGAACATGACATTATGAGTTGAAAACCGCTGCGTAACCACTCCTTTTTGAGGGATCTGCATATAAACGACTGCGAGTTTATTTTTTCGATGACCAGTTGCCGACTTGATCGCACGCCTGTCTTGAACTTAACATCATGGAGCTGTTGGGGTATGATTTGTCCATGACTTGGATTCTGGCGATTGGTGCTGTGTTTGTGTATCTATGGTGGGTATGGAACTGTTATTTTTCCACTGGTGAAAACAAAACAAGATAGGAATGGCTTTTTCTTTGAGGTCTAAATGAATCTACTCATCAATACTTATGGGTAGATATTCATAACACATCGCATCTTTTATTGTTTCTTTTTGTAATTTGCCTCTAAAAAAGGTCTTGCTGAGGCTATAATATAAGGCCATTTTAATATGTTTTGTTTAATTCGCTTAGCTTTACAAACTTTGCTATGCTAATACCAGGTTATTCCATTGTTATTTGCTAGCAAAAACTTGCAAACTCATTATTTTCTTAAGAAGCTGCTATGCAGGAAGCCAGCACTGTAACTTTTCTTTTTCATTGCTGCAAGCGCCCTCCGTAGCTTTTCAACTTCATTTTTGTATTTGTATTTTACTGATCTCTTTCTTCTATTGCAGGTATGATTGGTGGTGTCATCATTATTTCCAGAGACGAGGCATCCCTGTAGCTGACTATATTCCTATCTTTGGGAACAGGCTGCAATGGCGTGAGGTGAAATGACAATCTTTCGGTTAATTAAAATCTTCAATTGGCAAACATTGCACTCAGAAGATCCATGCAACACTCACAAAACCTGTTTTGGCATGAAATAAAGGTTGTTGTGCTGACATAATCGTAAAGCGGAGGTACCAACGAAATTGAAAGATGTAAACAAAATTTGATTTTGGTTTTATGTTTTTGTTTTACTAAAGTTGGTTTTGCACCATGATATATGTTTGTTTCTTGTACATCTAATCTACTCTGACAAACCGTCCGATCTTGATAATGATGTGCACACGCAGTTGGAGGATCGGCCGAGTTCATTTGTGATAATCTGGGAGTACAGAGAAGCACGGGACACCTCAATACCGCTGCAAAATTATGGCGCATGTCTTTAATCAAAAGCACATTCTCGTTTGTGATAGCCTGCCCTGATACAAATCCAATTACATAACAGCTTGTAGAGTCCATATTCTGGTCAAGGTAATGCGCCTATCAATTGTTTCCCCACCCCTCCCCCGGGCTGCCCCGCCCAAGGCGTGGGGATTGTCACTTTTTATGGTGACAAAATCCCCACTCCTCGGGTAAAATTTAAGTGACAATCCCCGACATACATATGTGGGGCGCACTAGTGATTGCCTTTCCATGTAGTACGCCAATGTTAACAAGGTAATTTGAGTGACCAAAATCCCGACCCTGGGGCATGAAAAACGTGACCAAATCCCGACATCGGACCTGGGGTAGTGAGGGGGGGGGGGGGGGTAGGGGGAAGGGGGGAACATTTGATAGGCGCATAACCATTATATATTTTTTTCTAAAGCAACGGCAAACTCCACCCGCAGAGCCTCTTCCATTGACCGTTATAATGATTTGACATTTTCCTGCTTATTTCTGATTTTGTCGGATGCAGGGAATTTGGAAGGCTATGGACGACTATCACAAGAAGCATGGAAAGGTGGTCGGGTGAGAAATTAAGATGAAATACAGAGAAGACCGAACACATTTCATAGAACATAGCAGAGACAACAAGTAATCCAGACAGATGTCTGACTGAACATCTGAGCTTGCAAAAGTTACAGATGTCTGACTGAACATCTGAGCTTGCAAAAGTTACCATGCAGGGTAGATGTATAAAGCCCTAAAAGCAATGAAATGATTGCATATAAGAACACAAGATCAGTTTAATTTTGGGCAAGTGAAAGAAATCAATAGGATACACGCACTAGTCGGCATAAGTAAGTCGGCAAAGGGCAAACCCTTCCAGTTACTTACAGACAACATCAGTAAATGTTGTCTTCTATTGTGACATTTAATTACGACGACGAATACTGCGCAATTTTTGTTTCTCATGTCATCGCTGACATTGTTGATGTTTCAAAATTGTTTTAATTTTCGTTCAGGATGTACGATTTTCAACGCCCAATTCTGATTGTCAGTGAACCCGAATTCCTGAAGAGTATCCTGGTCAAGAATTTCTCAAATTTTCCCAACCATCGGGTAATGTTTATCATATTTATAAGATACCTATTAGCACTGTTTTCTCGTAAACCTGCAGAGGAAACCTGTCATGAATATATATAGAAAGCGAAGAATATCACTTTAGAAATCAGGATGATATTAGGACTGATAAAAAACAACAAGGACCTCTCAATTTGGACAGGAAACCAAATTCACTGTAAATTTATAGGGAACACTAAAAAAAACCCAACAAAACATCAGTACATTTCCCGATAGTTAAGGAATATTCTGATAAGACCGTTACAGAGTATTAGCATTTGTTAATCGTTTTATTTGTCCCTGAGAATTTCCTCGGAAAATTTGCAAATAAATTTCCACTTGGTACACTCCGTAAGCCTATAAATATAAGGATGCGAAGGCTGGGGTTCGAAATTTGATGAAGTTTGATCCAAAACATCCTCCAATTTTCTCTTCCACTTGACAAAAAGCCTTTACAATACGAGACCGGTGCTCACCCCACATGTAGAGGTTCACGCAGTCTCTTTGAGAGGAAGTGTGAAGAATACGATAACGGATCGGCGGTGATTACAATCAGTCTATCATCTTTCTTTCCAATACAGAATCCGCCTATGGTTATCTTGGACCCATCCCCAGTCGGCAGAGGCATGTTCTTCTTGGTTGATAACGACTGGAGAAACATCCGCAACACGCTGACACCGTCATTCACCGCAGCTAAAATGAAATATGTAAAGTATTATTATATTCCCTCCAGCACTCAACAATATTTCAAATCATGACAAAATTAAACAGATTTCTTTTTTTGTTTCTTAAATTAAAACTATTAACTCCTCGAAGGGGTAGTTCGCACTCAATCCCTAAAAAAAAATGTGCAGATAGAAAACGACGAACAGCGGTTGAGTTTTATTGTAGGAGTGAAATATTCTAGACGATGATATTGAACTGAATTGAATTGAATGAGCTTTGTTTACGGAGCACAATGCTCAGCCGTGACAAACCATTTGTGGAGCGAATGAGTATTACCTGTCACGACGCCATTTTGGCGGTTCAAACATAATACAGACGGAACTTCATAGGTAATTGACGTCAGTTTACCCGTTGATATACCTCCGAAATTATAGGCCTACCATTTTTTCCTCAATCTTTTTGATTGGGAGAGAGAAAAATAGTACTCCGTAGTACGTCGTTCCCCTGAACTTGATATTTTCATTTATGTCTTGTCATCACAGATGTCTCCACTGATCAACGAGTGTTGTGATACTCTACTTACAAGTATCAGCAATGCACGAAGTGAAGGCAAGGCCATCGACTGCAGAGCGTAAGTTGGATCATTGAGCAAGGACCCTATGGTCGGATAGGGTCTGTGATTTAGCGCAAGCCTTTTGGCGATAGCGTCCTCTTTGCATCATATTACGGTAAATTGTATAGAGAGGGCATAGCGCAGAATCTCCGCCCCTTCAGAAAGAGTCTTTTTTCTCTCAGAAGGTTTTTAAAAATGGAAGTCCCCCTCATGAAAAAAAAAATTATATATCTAAACTGTTTCTCCCGCCCCTTACCCTCGGCCATCCCTTTAAGAATGGACTGAGAAAATACAAAATATCGTACTAGGGACACTACTAAATGCTCATCCGCTCAGAACTGCTTATTATATACTGCATCAATTCAGGTTGTTTGGTGGCTTCACCATGGACGTGATTGCGTGCTGTGCCTTCGGTCTGAGTGTGAACTCCCAACAGGACAAGGATGATCCGTTTGTCCAGAATGCTAAGCTTCTCTTAGACGGCAGGGGCTTCAGAAGTATTTCGGCCTTTATTCTGTGTAAGTAGTCTGGTCACCAGACCTGATTATCGATGCTGTGTTTTGTCACATTGTGACATTTTTGCTGTTAACCAAGAAATGTATGCGGTTCTTTTCTGACACGTGCGCTAAACTTCACCGGGCTGTTTGGGTGCTAGTCGTGATTCCAGTCGCACATGTTCCGTGAGTGCATCGCATGCTGGAAACAACATGTGTGTATTGGTGCTGTGTTCAAGCACTACACATGACGTGTACTTGTACATTGAATCGTGTGACATCATGGACACCGAGGCTGGGGAAAACGTCCTAAAAGACTTAGATTTACCGACTGGAAATACGTATGCGTATGACCCAATGTCCGCCGCGTCAGCCTGAGTAAGTAACCGTTATTTGTCTTTTCTCAGGAACAGTGCGACGTTAAGTTAGTTGCTTTTCCACCAGACCTTTGAAATAGGATAAGTAAACAATCTTACACTTAGAAATTTCGGCGCTTCGGTACGATGTGCCCCTTTAAATTCGCTTCTCAAACGCTTGTGAAGGAAACGCGGATGCCGCAAAGCATTGTTGGTAGGTCAATTTCCTTACGTATGTACGTAACTATATTGCGTAAGCATTTGTCATACGCGGACGGAGGTAGTGTCCGGTTCAACAGAATCCAAGGTCGCTAGCGCCCTTGAATACGGTTATTTAACAATGATTTGGAATGTGCGGATGTTCGATGTTGATTGTTTTATATTCTGACAATAGACAACTGTCTTTTTTTCGCAGCTTCCTTTCCATTCCTGGCACCCGTGTTTGCTTACTTCAGAGTTGGCTTATTTTTCGACCCATCGGCTGTGAAGTTTTTCCTTGGAGTGACGGAGTCTGCGCTCAAGATGCGCAATGAGGAGGGTGGCAAATCCTCCAAAGTAAGTCACTTCCAAAGTACGCAGAAAACACAAAGTGAGTAATTTGACTCAATATCGTAACAATTGAGTCATTTTGTCCATGTAGTGAGACACTTTGAGCCAAAGTGTGTCACTATACGGACAAAATTACTCATTTTTTTACGATAATGAGTCGAATTACTCACTTTGTGTTTTCTGTGTAAGTCACTTCCGTAAGTCCTTTATTGTTTTGGAAGTGGTTAATTTATTATCGAGCATCCTTTTCCTGATATATCAACAGAGCAGTTTTGCAATAACGGGAGAAAAATGTATTCAATAAGTATATTAATGGAAGGCGCGAAAAGAAACACCACGCACAAAAAGGTGGGGAATTATTCTGTCTGGCATCATGCTAATTAAAAATTAATTCATTGGAATTAAAATTTCATAATATTGTTGTTCAGGTAAAATACTATCATTAGTCATACACAATGCAATGTCTCATTATATCTTTGGAAAATGTAAGAATACATATACGACACAACATTGGCAATTAATCCTACTTCTCAAAACTGTACAACAATGAAAAACTTCAACGACGTGGAACATGGGGATCCACTTGTGTATGAAACCCATTAACCTTTGTTTGTTGACTACACATGGTTCTAATATTTGACTGGTTCGTTGGTTCCCATTTCGTAGCGTATTGATCTCTTGCAACTGATGCTGAATGCTCACAATGACACTGATGTCGACCAGGAAGACACGCCCGTCCCAGGGGACGGCCCAGAAAGGGGCGTGATCCAACGCAAGCCCCTGTCAACCAGAGATATTATGGCTCAGGTGATTAAAGTTTTATTCAACTTGGGACCGCAAGCTCTAGGCTCTAGGTGTAGGAATTTAGTATACAGAGCAACCGACTTGCTTAAACTTCAATGGTGCCGATTAAAATCATGGCATTATGGACACTTAGGAATTTCAAACCTGTTTGTTTATTGAAAAAGGCGGTGAGACTAATAAGATACCATTTTCGAGTGGTACGCACCGTAGGTCGTACGTGCGCTCAATGTTTTTTGACCATTGGGGAGCTCTTCTCAAAACAAAGGACGTTATGGCTTTGAACTGTGACCACCGAATTCGTCTACGGGTACAATTTTTCGGTACAATTTTTCGTAACACCCCAACACCAATGCAGCAAGTAACAATTTGCAAATGTTGTTAATGACTATACCAGGCGGTTCAGTTCTTCCTGGCTGGGTACGAGACCACGAACACGCTTCTGACCTTCACTGCTTTCGTGCTGGCTACCAACCAAGATGTGCAAGAGAAACTGCACGCAGAGATTGACAACCTTGATCCCACGAAAGGCAACCTCGGCTATGACGTCATCGGCAAGATGGAGTACCTGGACATGGTGATCAGTGAAACACTGCGCATGTATCCCCCGTTAGCCTTGTAAGAATACGAATTTTGAGTTATTCCCTGTGAAAATATTTTTTTTTTGTCAAGTGACATAACATCGATTCTCTATCCTCTTATCTTTCAATTATTGTTTTTATAACATTAGGCCTAGGTCTACATAAGAAAAGTTTTACGAGGCAAACCTCAGAAACACTCAGACCTGCAGCTGATTTGTTTGTTTAACTTCAATGGGTTCGACCTTAATTTTTTTGTTCACTAGCCAGCCGGGCTACTGAAACAGACTCTTAACTAGCCCGCGCGCATTTTTACTAAATAGCCCGCCTGTTTTTGTTTTGGGAGTGTCTCATAAACAACAATGTGCATACATGTAAAACGTGTATCCTGAGGCAATCTTGTCAGTGTTAACATATCTAATAATTTAACGCTAAACAGTTAATAAAATGAGACAGCAATTGACGCAGGTTTGCTTTCTGAATTAAATAATTTATTTCTTCCTGTCCTTTCATCTTTGCCGTAGCCCAATAATGTTTGACTAACCAGCCGGGCTTCTTAAAGGGAATATACATCATTTGCTTTTGCTGTAATTTTCAGCAATGGATGGAATTGGGGGGGGGGGGGGGTTGGAAATATATAGCAAATATAGTAAGACTGACTTTTTTTGAGGTTTTGGGTTCGAAAATGTTATAAAAAACCAAGAAAAACAATCATTTTCCTGTAGTCTGGTTCCCCGACTCCATATAAGAAGAAACAGAGCAATTTACATACATTGGGGAATTGTAAGGTCAGGGAACCAGTCTAGCTGGCTTGTACCCGTTCATAGGTGTGTAATCGATTGCAAACAAGTGCGATGGTCAATGGGGGCCAGTATTTGAAAAAAGCCACTTTTTTTCCAACGCTGGTCGGCCGACCAGCGTTGGAAATTGATACAAAAATACCACTTTTCTTGAAAATGACAGTATACCAGGTGCCATGATTTTACAGGATGCTTTACACTGTCATTCACTAACAGTCCAGCAAGGTATTTCAAAATGATTTGGTAGTTTTATTTTTTGATGTTTGCAAATGTTGTATTTTCCCTTGAAGGAATAATTTGACTAGCACGCTGCTGTTTTGACTAGCATTTGGCTTATTCATTCTTCGAGTTGATTGCAGTCTCGATAGCGGGCAGCAACTTTTGTATTACCTTTTCTATAATTGCCTCAACCTTCTTCGTTTGGCTTTTCAAATACTATATTTTGTCTTCTGAAAACGATTTTACTAGACTGAAAATTATTAAGATATAATGATATCCACAGTTCATCTGCGAATGCCCATGATAACATTTACTGAAATGTTTTTTTTCTCAGTCTTAACCGGGTCTGCAATGAGACAGTATGTTGCGATGGCCTCGTCATTGAAAAAGACATCCACGTGTTAATTTGCGTCTGGAACCTTCATCATAGCGAGGAATACTGGAACAACCCGTACAAATGTGATCCTGAAAGGTACAATTAGATAATATAAATACAAATCGTCAAAGCTCTGTTGAATGTTTTGGATTGCGGTCCTGTGATGTGGTATAGGTTTTCCCGGCCAATTTCCTACAATGTTCATATGATCACTTCTGAAAATCGGTGATTCATTTTCGACTGAATTTGAGAATCGTTTTGAACGCACGTTTCTTTTTCGCTATACCAAAACATTCGATTCCATTTCAGTTCAATCAATTAAGTGATTGAGCAGCACCTTTCGTTTATGTCCATTAAGATTCGTTTACAGGACTTCTTTTTCGCTTTTTAGAGGGCTATTTCAAACATTCACCATTCTATTTCAATTTGAGTTTAATGCCATTGGCACCAGATACAATGACGGGTTTCTTTTTCATTAACCGTCAATCAAATTAGCTGTGCCTGAAATCAATTTAGAAAAGGTATGCTTGCGTATAATGCACGGGTAACTTAAATGGCCGTTTGTTTCTCAAAACCGAATGCACAGACAATGAAAACGGTTAAACTTTCGTTGAATTGAAATGGGATTCAAGACAAATTCAGACGAAAACGAAGGACTGATTTTCAGAAGTGAATGAATATTTCAGGAACGCGTTCAAATTTCAGATTCGCGATAGAGAGATATTCGCATATACTCAACGGTCAGAAGATTGGTCACAATATTGAAATAGTGGTGCAAAGTTCACATGTGTCAAGGAGCATTTACCGGATATGTTAGTTTCTGTTTGCTGGCTAATTGCAGTGCACACTGGATATACCTTTACATTTAAAAGGTTTCCCAAGATTTAATCATGGAATACCTGAGAGTATAAATGATGGGATTATTTGAAATTTGATTTAATTGTTTGGGTTGCCATTTTAGGTTCAGCCCTGAGAACAAGGCCTCCATCAAACCGTACACCTACCTGCCGTTTGGCTTCGGTCCAAGAATCTGCTTCGGCATGCGCTTTGCCTTGCTGGAAGGCAAGATGGCGCTGGTCCGTATGCTGCAGCAGTATCGTGTCGATGTCTGCTCTGAAACCGAGGTAATGCCAGATGAATACAATTAAATCAAGTGATATGCTTTACGCATGTGCGTTGAGCTCAGAGACTTTACTTGGATGTAGAAAAAAACAACACAAATGTTGTCTTGCCTACTCTGGAGGGATACATACAGCGAGAGAAGAAAACAGAGATTCATAAGTAGTTTCGTTATACCTTTCGGTTGCTAAATCACGGAATGTACTCGCTCAAAAGTCTGCCTTGCTTTGGCAGGCATGATATGGTTGAAGATAACTATCAACCAGACGATAGCGCCAAGGTCTTATAAAGGGGGTCTACCCGATGCTCCCCAATACCTATGTTCCCCAATACCGATGTTCCCCGAAATCCTTAGGGTTAGGGTTAGGGTTAGGGTTAAGGTTAGGATTAGGGTAAGGATTTCGGGGAACATCGGTATTGGGAAACATAGGTATTGGGGAATTTAGGTATGTACCCCTTGTAAAGTCTAATGTGATTATCACTGTGAATTATTTTTCTTCAGATTCCGGTTCCGCTTAGCAAGACTGGACTTATTGCTCCCAAGAAGCTGATGTTAAACATCCTGCCGAGAAACTAGATCAGTAAAAGCACCTGCTCGTGTTTTTTTCTTCTGATTTTCGAAGCATCACTTTCTGTTTGGTTTTTTCCCCCTCCACTTTCTATTCATGCCCCTAATCGCCAAAACATGGGTACACCCCTTCCCGTATATGTTTAAAGACAGTTAAGTATAGGTTTTCCCGGCCAATTTCGCAAAAATAGCATTTGAATTCATCTTGATAATGGCCAATTTGAAGCGAAGTAGCGCCCTGCTGTCATTCCGGTGGTTCGTATTAGATTTCAGGCGTTCAAATTCGTTTTAAGACCTTACATTTTCATGTTTTACACATCCTAAAGTGAAGTTATGTCGTTAGGTTTAAGTGATCATTCAATTCAGCTGGCGGTTGGTTTAGGGTTATTTGCACGAGATCCTTGTTTTCGTTTTGCATTCAAAATGAAAGTCAACAAATTAGGTATACGATGCGAGTCTTTTCATTTCTTTCACCTTTTGATTATTTCTGCTTCATGTCGTGGTCCATTTTTGTGTTTCTGGCCCCTCCTCTTGGCAGGATTTCCCGTCTGCCAGGTCTCAGATACGTGGCTACAATTGACCTGCAGCAGTAGATCTGTTTATGCCAAGATTGTCTGCACGCGTTCAAGATAGTCTTGGGCATTGCCATCGAAAACTTTGATGATGACCACGGTCTACATTTGACATTTTCATGTAACGCCCATGAGCTGGCATATTGATATTTCTAGTGCTTCAATCTAACAGTTTGCATGGTGATCAGAGTAGTGGCAGATTCTTGTGGAAGACAAGACAGAGTCTTGTAACAAAAACACTCCACTTAACAAACAACGGAACGACAAGGACCTATTTCGAATTACTTTGCTTACTTTTCACATATGCTTGCTTAATGTAATTCGAATGACCAAACTTACAAAGCTTGAAGCTCCGGCGAATTTGCATGCTCGTTTGTGCAATTTTAATTTGAATGTCCTATTTTTGAAATGGCATGATTAAAATGTAAAATCGCATGCTCCTAATGGGAAATTGAGTGGTGTTTTTAAGTAATTGAATGTTAATCTCAACGTGCATTCAAATTTGTGCGAAAATGGGTGATTGGTTGCCAATTTGGCCGCCAAATCTGCTAACTTGGCCGGAAAACCTATACAATTAACTTTTGTGATTAAGTACAATTAAACCTTTGTCGAATGTCATCTGAAATATAGGGTTTTAAATGGGTCTAATTAGGTCAATATATCACGAAATCTCCTTTAATAGTCGGTGTTTGAAATCAAAATGAAGGTTATGTTGCATGGGTCTAAGATAATCATTTGTGTCAAAGTTATGTACCAACGCTTGTAAATGCCTTGATAGAACTGAATTCTCAAATCGTCTGAATCATCGGTTTGGAAACTGATATGACCTGTAGTTTTAATGTGAATATGAAAACTGTATGAAATGATAGTAGGCAAATTTTGAGGAATTACACGTTATTTCAGTAAGATGTAATCATTTTGTTAAACCATATTTAGACAGTGTGGTGTAATCTTGCTTAATTTTTTTCACATATTAAATTTGAATTCTTTACAATTTCATTACATACTATTTCTTAACTATTTAGATTAATTTGCTTTATTGTACTTCGTTTTGTAGTCGTGTGTATAGTCTCGTTAAATGATCGATGCTCTCAAGTAACATTCCAGTAATTGATAGTAGTATAATATTGTTTAACACCATTTCACCAGGTAGATAGAATTGTTGTTTTTGCCTTGGGTGAACGTTTGCATCCCATTTGTTCCATTTCCTGAATTGTTCTACATATCAAACTTGAATGTTGCTTATTAATAATAACACTAATTCACATCCAATTTATCGTGATAATTTGCATTTTATTAGGCTGTAGATTGCTTGATATTATTCCTTTGATAAATTGAATTGACATTTCGTCAAATTACGTCAAGATATTTGTCTAACACAAGTGTCAAAGTTGCGTCAAAAGTTTATTCTAAGGAAAGTCTCTTTTATAAAACATCCAAAAGAAGCATAGTCCATCGGACACATTTTTCATTGAAAGCACTCTGAGACATTTCAACTTTGATTTCTTCCAAAGATGTTCATCTTTGCATTATTTTTAAACTCTCATTGTGATGTTTTACCGGTAGTTATGTAATTATTTATATTGTAATGCATACAGTTTTTACCTCTGTCTATTTTTAAAAATGTTTTTTTTTTTATGTAAACCTGCCCAAAATTTAGCCTTTTAATAATAATCTAATCAAGATTAGCTATATTAGACATTGACCTCGATTTCATGATGTAATGTTTACTGTACAGGGAGTGCGTTCGATTACTTCCCCCAGCTTAATCGCGCCTGGCTCCTCTCGTGATGACAGACATGCGCAGTGGAGCTAAATAAACGAATGGTTTCGGGTAAAGTTCGTGCAAGAGCTGGAAAGTTGAACTTTGACATGACACTGATGAGGCGCCCGCCGGACGTCACGTTGGCAGCCATGATTATTGCATGGCCTTATGGGATACTTACCCAAGTAACCGGCTCGGCGAGTCGGTTACTTGGGCCAGGCTCGAGAAAACGCGAGAAGTCACGTGAGAGGTAAATCGAACGCTGTCGCGCTTGCACGAGTAAGCGCGGGGAAGTAATCGAACGCACTCTTTGTGTGACACCGAGATTAGTACGTGTATTATTTGTATTTGGACACAAAACGCACTATAGACCCTTAGCATCAAGTAGCCATGTTTGAGGCATTTTGTGTAGTTTTTAATGAATGCATAAAGGTCTACCCATGCACACCCCAAGAATGGCTGCAAAGCTAATGATCTATGAATTTATTAGATTGACATTAGATTTACTTGTAATTAAATTTCACATTTTGGAATTAAAATTCCTTTGACATAAACTAAACATCAGCTATTGTATACGGTACAAAACGGTAAAAATTAAACAAGCGGCTTGTTCAAAGCAGTCTTGATGAAGAGTGAATTACGTACCAAACTAGAAGTGCGAGATATCTGGTATAGGCTTCGCATAATGTGAATTAAAAGGACTGCGCAGCCTAACAACAAGAACGAATAAAAACTGGTTCCCGATCGCTCTACTCTGTACAAGCCCAACATCGAAAAGAGGAATGGCGACCAGTCAGGAAGTGATAGCAACACCAAGCTAATTCATCCTTTACTTAATTAGTAATCGTGATGTGGAAAAGCACCACACAACGATAGTAATGTCTCACATTGTCAATGTCAAGGATACTTATTTTTTTTCACAGCAAAAAAAAATAAGAATACTCGGAAAGATATATCATCAAACAATAAGGGTACACGTTAAATGCAACATGACATGGGTAAACAATTTCCTTAATTGGTCAAAACTAGTCTAAGATTAAAATAATACTAATAATCGTAAAAAAAAAACCCGGCTATGTCTCAGACTCAGATGAAATAGGCACAGGAGTCTAGGTGTGGTTGCAAAAATTATGAGTTGGACGGTTAGTTCCTTGGAATGGCCTTCAGATTTATATTCTTGGGTGACATGAGACCTGCCTTGCCAACAGTTGGTGGGATCTGAAGAAAAATGAAAAGATATCATAATAAAGGTATTTAGTTAAAGGTATACTAGAATGCCGACGCAGACAGCCTAATTTAATATTTCCCCTCTGAACAGATTACCCTTCTCAGTTAGGGTTCGCTTAGTCTACAAGAACATCCCCCTTCTGAAAAAAAACCCACCGGGTAAAAAGAATATTTCTCCAGGTATCTGACTTTTTTCATGGTATAACATGTCGTATTGTGGTCTGGTAACCGAACTACCTCGGTTTCTGAGCACACATCGAAGCGATACTGCTGCATCACACGGACCAGCGCCATCTTGGCTTCCAGCAAGGCAAAGCGCATACCGATGCAGTTACGAGGACCGAAGCCAAACGGTAGGAAAGTGCACGGTTTGATGAGGCCTTGTTCTCAGGGCTGAATCTGAAACAATGAGATGTAAAATTGTGGAAAAGAAGTGACATCTGTTTGACCTTTAAATTTGAATGTTATATTATCAGCCAACGGGCAAAGGAAATAAAGTACGTGGGATTAGAGTATCTTTTGGCCGAAGAAAACCTAGGTAGAAGTAAATAAAAATCATCAAGATTGCAATCTTATATGTTAAAATTAATGAATGTAGTACAAATTATAACACTAGAGATGAAAAGTAAAACAACTTGACGTTGTTCATCAGTTACAAGTTGTCACAGTCTGTAATAAGTGTTGGCAGGTTGGAATGACAAGGGTTATGACTGGCTGTCTCATTCTGTGACAGGCTGTGACAGGATGTGACAGGATGTATCTGTAGAATACCGTGAAACAATCCTTGACAGGATATCCCGCACAGCGATATGGTTAGTTGTGACAAGTTGTGATTGTAACACGCTCAGACTTGTTATAGATGCTTCGGACAAATTGTGTCTGCCTTTCACGGATTGTAAAGATAGGTTCGGACAGGTTGTGACACGTCGTGATAACTTGTGACAAGTTGTGGTTGCCTATTGACAGATGAATACGACAGGTGGGTGACAGGTTGTAACATAGTTGGATAGTTTGTAAAACAGTTGTGTGACTATTAGTGACACAAATTGAGGAGGCATTACCTCTCGGGATCAAACTTCTCGGGATTGTTCCAGTATTCCTCGTCATGATGAATAGTCCAGACACTGGCAATCACTCCCACACCCTTTTCAATGGTGAGGCCCTCGTAGGTGATGGTATCATTGCACGCACGATCAAACCTACACAAAGGGAAGCACTTCATAGACAAATATAAACAAATAGGCGGGCAGCCGAATTCTCATATAAGTATGTTTCAAATCTGTAAATGATTATATTGAACGTCGGAAAATATTAAATGCATTGTTCAACCCGGAGTTACCGCCTGTTTCATATTAATTTTTATTTATTTTATTTTATATCTTCGGACAAAAATTAAAAATCTATTTAAAAGAAAAAGTGAAATTGTCCTGGTCTAGACAAAAGACCAGGACAATCATTTCGTGTTCAGGGGCGTATCACAGTCATTTTTATTGGGGGGGGAGGAATTTTTTTTAAAAAGGGCACTTGTACATCCGTTGTGAAATGTAGACAGATGTACAAATTATTGGGGGGTTAGCCCGTTCAAAAAAGGCATATGAATGGAACAAGGCAGTCTTTACAAAATATTGGGGGGGGGGGGGGGTTAAAAATACCACACTTACCCCCCCCCCCCCCCCCCCCCCCCCGCTGGTTACGCCTATGGTGTTTATCTCTTAACTGCGGATGTATACCTAGAAAGTTAAGATTCCCATTAGAAAAGTAGTCCTTCAATCCAAGTGGAGTGTAAAGTGTTTCTTACATGACTGCTGGGGGATACATGCGCAGTGATTCATTGATCACCATGTCCAGGTACTCCATCTTGCTGATGACGTCATAACCGAGGTTGTCACGTGTGGGAGCGAGGTTGTCAATCTCAGCGTGCAGTTTCTCTTGCGTGTCTTGGTTGGTAGCCAGCAGGTAGGCGGTGAAGCCCAGCAGCGTGTTGGTGGTCTCGTAACCAGCCAGGAAAAACGTGAGCGACTGATGAGGACAAGAAACAAAATAGTGCAATGCATTCTTTGACAATTAAAGCGTTGCAACGTGTTCTGTGCCCGAATGCCATTGAGGGAGCCATCGTATTTACGTGCCAAGCAAACTCCGGCCGGGAACCAGTGATGGGGAAACTGTGTCACACTAGACTATGTCTGGTAAACTGTGATGGTTTAGCAAAGCTTTCCTCAGTAACGTTGGTAGTGTGCATGGAATAGCTCAAAGAAATCGTTTGCGGGCAGTGAAAAAAACCCATTTAGTTTCGTTAAAAGTTCTATAAAATCTCCATTAACTAATTGTAGGCAAACCCCAAACCCCTCGATAAATACAGACAGCATTCTCCTTCGATGACCGATAGGCATATAGGCTATCTCGCTTCTCAAAGTTTCCGATGCGCAATTAAAAAACCTACTACAAATTCACCTGCGCCATGACATCCTCTGTCGACAGGAGCTTGCGTTGGACCACGCCCTTTCCCTTGGCTTTGTCTGAAGAGGGCGTGTCTTCCTGATCAACCTCGGGGTCATTGTGAGCATTCAGCATCAACTGAAGAAGATCAACGCGCTGTCAAATGGAAGCAGCAAGCGATAACATCTTAGGTTCGTGCTCATTACAATCTTACATTTCTATACGAAGAATTATAAGATTGCAAGGACACGTTCCTGATAAACAAAAATTACAATCTGCTTTTGTCAAGCCTTGCTTAGTTTGATATACCCCTCTCTTTTAAAGCTCTCTATGTTGGTTGACGTCATGCACTCAAGTCCACACACGCATCGCAATGCAGGAGTCATTTTGCAAAAGGAAAACGAGCTGAAAAAGGAGTGAGTGTTTTTTTCCCAAAGATACAATTAACACCAACACATTAAAAAACTAAAGACTATTGGTTAAAGTGCATGCAAGGGACCTCTTATTAGTCATTTTTGTAAAATTAATACATCTTACGAGGACAAAATCATGGGTGTC
>NW_024037069.1:22697321-22726476 GCF_015706575.1 Patiria miniata
AAATGTCATTGGTGACATGCTGGGGCTCGAACCTCCAACCCCAAGACTGACGATCGAAGAACGTCACTCTACCGACTGGGCTACCGGCTCGCACTTACCAAGTACGGAATTTATAATATATATAAACCTATGATTGCAAAGGGTGGTGACGTCAAAAGTCACGTGTCGTCGTCAGTCCTTCACCCACCCCTTCGCTGTGACGAAAAAAAAAAATGTCATTGGTGACATGCTGGGCCTCGAACCTCCAACCCCAAGACTGTCGATCGAAGAACGTCACTCTACCGACTGGGCTACCGGCTCGCA
Organism: Patiria miniata; assembly: GCF_015706575.1. NCBI lineage: Eukaryota > Metazoa > Echinodermata > Asteroidea > Valvatida > Asterinidae > Patiria > Patiria miniata. The sequence goes on from NW_024037069.1 coordinate 22,697,625, forward strand.
CTTTCCAAGTAGGGAATTTATAATATATATAAACCTATGATTGCAAAGGGTGGTGACGTCAAAAGTCACGTGTCGTCGTCAGTCCTCCACCCACCCCCTTCGCTTTGACGAAAAAAAAATAATGTCATTGGTGACATGCTGGGACTCGAACCTCCACCCCAAGACTGACGATCGAAGAACGTCACTCTACCGACTGGGCTACCGGCTCGCACTTATCAAGTTCGGAATTTATAATATATATAAACTATGATTGCAAATGGTGGTGACGTCAAAAGTCACGTGTCGTCGTCAGTCCTCCACCCACCCCCTTCGCTTGACGAAAAAAACAATAAATGTCATTGGTGACATGCTGGGTCTCGAACCTCCAACCCCAAGACTGACGATCGAAGAACGTCACTCTACCGACTGGGCTACCGGCTCGCACTTATCAAGTTCGGAATTTATATATATATAAACCTATGATTGCAAATGGTGGTGACGTCAAAAGTCACGTGTCGTCGTCAGTCCTCCACACCCCTTCCTCTGACGAAAAAAATAAATGTCATTGGTGACATGCTGGGGCTCGAACCTCCAACCCCAAGACTGACGATCGAAGAACGTCACTCTACCGACTGGGCTACCGGCTCGCACTTATCAAGTTCGGAATTTATAATATATATAAACCTATGATTGCAAATGGTGGTGACGTCAAAAGTCACGTGTCGTCGTCAGTCCTCCACCCACCCCCTTCGCTCTGACGAAAAAATAAATGTCATTGGTGACATGCTGGGTCTCGAACCTCCAACCTCAAGATCGAAGAACGTCACTCTACCGACTGGGCTACCGGCTCGCACTTACCAAGTATTGAATTTATATATATATAAAAACCTATGATTGCAAATGGTGGTGACGTCAAAGTCACGTGTCGTCGTCAGTCCTCCACCCACCCCCTTCGCTCTGACGAAAAAAAAAATGTCATTGGTGACATGCTGGGCTCGAACCTCCAACCCCAAGACTGACGATCGAAGAACGTCACTCTACCGACTGGGCTACCGGCTCGCACTTACCAAGTAGGAATTTATAATATATATAACCTATGATTGCAAATGGTGGTGACGTCAAAAGTCACGTGTCGTCGTCAGTCTTCCATTTCACCCGACTTGGTTGTGACGAAAAAAAAAAAAAGTCGTTGGTGACATGCTGGGCCTCGAACCTCCAACCCCAAGACTGTCGATCGAAGAACGTCACTCTACCGACTGTTCTACCGGCTTGCACTTACCAAGTAGGGAATTTATAATATATATAAACCTATGATTGCAAAGGGTGGTGACGTCAAAAGTCACGTGTCGTCGTCAGTCCTCCACCCACCCCTTTCGCTTTGACGAAAAAAACAATAAATGTCATTTGGTGACATGCTGGGTCTCGAACCTCCAACCCCAAGACTGACGATCGAAGAACGTCACTCTACCGACTAGGCTACCGGCTCGCACTTATCAAGTTCGGAATTTATAATATATATAAACCTATGATTGCAAATGGTGGTGACGTCAAAAGTCACGTGTCGTCGTCAGTCCTCCACCCGACCCCCTTCGCTTTGACGAAAAAAAAATAAATGTCATTGGTGACATGCTGGGTCTCGAACCTCCAACCCAAGACTGACGATCGAAGAACGTCACTCTACCGACTGGGCTACCGGCTCGCACTTATCAAGTTCGGAATTTATAATATATATAAACCTATGATTGCAAATGGTGGTGACGTCAAAAGTCACGTGTCGTCGTCAGTCCTCCACCCGACCCCCTTCGCTCTGACGAAAAAAAATAAATGTCATTGGTGACATGCTGGGGCTCGAACCTCCAACCCCAAGACTGACGATCGAAGAACGTCACTCTACCGACTGGCTACCGGCTCGCACTTACCAAGTACGGAATTTATAATATATATAAACCTATATAATGTGCAATGGTGGTGACGTCAAAAGTCACGTGTCGTCGTCAGTCCTCCACCCACCCCTTCGCTCTGACGAAAAAAAAATGTCATTGGTGACATGCTGGGTCTCGAACCTCCAACCCCAAGATTCGAAGAACGTCACTCTACCGACTGGGCTACCGGCTCGCACTTACCAAGTACGGAATTTATAATATATATAAACCTATGATTGCAAATGGTGGTGACGTCAAAAGTCACGTGTCGTCGTCAGTCCTCCACCCACCCCCTTCGCTCTGACGAAAAAAAAAATGTCATTGGTGACATGCTGGGTCTCGAACCTCCAACCCCAAGACTGACGATCGAAGAACGTCACTCTACCGACTGGGCTACCGGCTCGCACTTACCAAGTTCGGAATTTATAATATATATAAACCTATGATTGCAAAAGGTGGTGACGTCAAAAGTCACGTGTCGTCGTCAGTCCTCCACCCACCCCTTCGCTCTGTGACGAAAAAAAATAAATGTCATTGGTGACATGCTGGGTCTCGAACCTCCAACCTCAAGATCGAAGAACGTCACTCTACCGACTGGGCTACCGGCTCGCACTTACCAAGTATGGAATTTATAATATATATAAACCTATGATTGCAAATGGTGGTGACGTCAAAAGTCACGTGTCGTCGTCAGTCCTCCCCACCCCCTTCGCTCTGACGAAAAAAATAAATGTCATTGGTGACATGCTGGGTCTCGAACCTCCAACCCCAAGAATCGAAGAACGTCACTCTACCGACTGGGCTACCGGCTCGCACTTACCAAGTAGGAATTTATAATATATATAAACCTATGATTGCAAATGGTGGTGACGTCAAAAGTCACGTGTCGTCGTCAGTCCTCCACCACCCCCTTCGCTTTGACGAAAAAAAAAATAAATGTCATTGGTGACATGCTGGGTCTCGAACCTCCAACCCAAGACTGACGATCGAAGAACGTCACTCTACCGACTGGGCTACCGGCTCGCACTTACCAAGTACGGAATTTATATATATATAAACTATATATATGATTGCAAATGGTGGTGACGTCAAAAGTCACGTGTCGTCGTCAGTCTTCCATTTCACCCGACTTGGCTTGACGAAAAAAAAAAATGTCGTTGGTGACATGCTGGGCCTCGAACCTCCAACCCCAAGACTGTCGATCGAAGAACGTCACTCTACCGACTGTTCTACCGGCTTGCACTTACCAAGTAGGGAATTTATAATATATATAAACCTATGATTGCAAAGGGTGGTGACGTCAAAAGTCACGTGTCGTCGTCAGTCCTCCACCCACCCCCTTCGCTTTGACGAAAAAAAAAAAATGTCATTGGTGACATGCTGGGTCTCGAACCTCCAACCCAAGAGACTGACGATCGAAGAACGTCACTCTACCGACTGGCTACCGGCTCGCACTTACCAAGTACGGAATTATAATATATAAAACCTATATATTGATTGCAAATGGTGGTGACGTCAAAAGTCACGTGTCGTCGTCAGTCCTCCACCCACCCCTTCGACGAAAAAAAATAAATGTCATTGGTGACATGCTGGGGCTCGAACCTCCAACCCCAAGACTGACGATCGAAGAACGTCACTCTACCGACTGGGCTACCGGCTCGCACTTACCAAGTACGGAATTTATAATATATATAAACCTATGATTGCAAAGGGTGGTGACGTCAAAAGTCACGTGTCGTCGTCAGTCTTCACCCAACCCGACTTCGCTCTGACGAAAAAAAAAAATGTCATTGGTGACATGCTGGGCCTCGAACCTCCAACCCCAAGACTGACGATCGAAGAACGTCACTCTACCGACTGGGCTACCGGCTTGCACTTTCCAAGTAGGAATTTATAATATATATAAACCTATGATTGCAAATGGTGGTGACGTCAAAAGTCACGTGTCGTCGTCAGTCCTCCACCCACCCCCTTCGCTTTGACGAAAAAAAATAAATGTCATTGGTGACATGCTGGGTCTCGAACCTCCAACCCAAGACTGACGATCGAAGAACGTCACTCTACCGACTGGGCTACCGGCTCGCACTTATCAAGTTCGGAATTTATAATATATATAAACCTATGATTGCAAATGGTGGTGACGTCAAAAGTCACGTGTCGTCGTCAGTCCTCCACCCACCCCCTTCGCTTTGACGAAAAAACAATAAATGTCATTGGTGACATGCTGGTCTCGAACCTCCAACCCAAGACTGACGATCGAAGAACGTCACTCTACCGACTGGGCTACCGGCTCGCACTATCAAGTTCGAATTTATAATATATATAAACCTATGATTGCAAATGGTGGTGACGTCAAAAGTCACGTGTCGTCGCAGTCCTCCACCCACCCCCTTCGCTTTGACGAAAAAAAAAATAAATGTCATTGGTGACATGCTGGGGCTCGAACCTCCAACCCAAAAGACTGACGATCGAAGAACGTCACTCTACCGACTGGGCTACCGGCTCGCACTTACAAAGTACGGAATTTATAATATATATAAACCTATGATTGCAAATGGTGGTGACGTCAAAAGTCACGTGTCGTCGTCAGTCCTCCACCCCACCCCCTCGCTCTGACGAAAAAAAAATATATGTCATTGGTGACATGCTGGGCTCGAACCTCCAACCCCAAGACTGACGATCGAAGAACGTCACTCTACCGACTGGGCTACCGGCTCGCACTTACCAAGTACGGAATTTATAATATATATAAACCTATGATTGCAAAGGGTGGTGACGTCAAAAGTCACGTGTCGTCGTCAGTCCTCCATTTCACCCGACTTCGCTCTGACGAAGAAAAAATATGTCATTGGTGACATGCTGGGCCTCGAACCTCCAACCCCAAGACTGACGATCGAAGAACGTCACTCTACCGACTGGGCTACCGGCTCGCACTTACAAGTAGGGAATTTATAATATATATAAAACTATGATTGCAAATGGTGGTGACGTCAAAAGTCACGTGTCGTCGTCAGTCCTCCACCCACCCCCTTCGCTTTGACGAAAAAAAATAAATGTCATTGGTGACATGCTGGGTCTCGAACCTCCAACCCAAGACTGACGATCGAAGAACGTCACTCTACCGACTGGGCTACCGGCTCGCACTTATCAAGTTCGGAATTTATAATATATATAAACCTATGATTGCAAATGGTGGTGACGTCAAAAGTCACGTGTCGTCGTCAGTCCTCCACCCGACCCCCTTCGCTCTGACGAAAAAAAAAAATGTCATTGGTGACATGCTGGGACTCGAACCTCCAACCCCAAGACTGACGATCGAAGAACGTCACTCTACCGACTGGGCTACCGGCTCGCACTTATCAAGTTCGGAATTTATAATATATATAAACCTATGATTGCAAATGGTGGTGACGTCAAAAGTCACGTGTCGTCGTCAGTCCTCCACCACCCCCTTCGCTTTGACGAAAAAAAAATAAATGTCATTGGTGACATGCTGGGTCTCGAACCTCCAACCCCAAGACTGACGATCGAAGAACGTCACTCTACCGACTGGGCTACCGGCTCGCACTTACCAAGTACGAATTTATAATATATATAACCTATATATGATTGCAAATGGTGGTGACGTCAAAAGTCACGTGTCGTCGTCAGTCCTCCACCCAACCCCTTCTGACGAAAAAAAATAAATGTCATTGGTGACATGCTGGGCTCGAACCTCCAACCCCAAGACTGACGATCGAAGAACGTCACTCTACCGACTGGGCTACCGGCTCGCACTTACCAAGTTCGGAATTTATAATATATATAAACCTATGATTGCAAAAGGTGGTGACGTCAAAAGTCACGTGTCGTCGTCAGTCCTCCACCCCACCCCCTCTGACGAAAAAAAATAAATGTCATTGGTGACATGCTGGGGCTCGAACCTCCAACCCCAAGACTGACGATCGAAGAACGTCACTCTACCGACTGGGCTACCGGCTCGCACTTAACAAGTACGGAATTTATAATATATATAAACCTATGATTGCAAAGGGTGGTGACGTCAAAAGTCACGTGTCGTCGTCAGTCCTCCACCCCCCCCTTCGCTTTGACGAAAAAAAAAATAATGTCATTGGTGACATGCTGGGTCTCGAACCTCCAACCCCAAGACTGACGATCGAAGAACGTCACTCTACCGACTGGGCTACCGGCTCGCACTTACCAAGTACGGAATTTATAATATATATAAACCTATGATTGCAAAGGGTGGTGACGTCAAAAGTCACGTGTCGTCGTCAGTCCTCATTTCACCCGACTTGGCTGTGACGAAGAAAAAAAATGTCATTGGTGACATGCTGGGCCTCGAACCTCCAACCCCAAGACTGTCGATCGAAGAACGTCACTCTACCGACTGTTCTACCGGCTTGCACTTACCAAGTAGGGAATTTATAATATATATAAACCTATGATTGCAAAGGGTGGTGACGTCAAAAGTCACGTGTCGTCGTCAGTCCTCCACCCACCCCCTTCGCTTTGACGAAAAAAACAATAAATGTCATTGGTGACATGCTGGGTCTCGAACCTCCAACCCCAAGACTGACGATCGAAGAACGTCACTCTACCGACTGGGCTACCGGCTCGCACTTATCAAGTTCGGAATTTATAATATATAAACCTATGATTGCAAATGGTGGTGACGTCAAAAGTCACGTGTCGTCGTCAGTCCTCCACCCGACCCCCTTCGCTCTGACGAAAAAAAAAAATGTCATTGGTGACATGCTGGGCTCGAACCTCCAACCCCAAGACTGACGATCGAAGAACGTCACTCTACCGACTGGGCTACCGGCTCGCACTTATCAAGTTCGGAATTTATAATATATATAAACCTATGATTGCAAATGGTGGTGACGTCAAAAGTCACGTGTCGTCGTCAGTCCTCCACCCGACCCCTTCGCTCTGACGAAAAAAAATAAATGTCATTTGGTGACATGCTGGGTCTCGAACCTCCAACCCCAAGACTGACGATCGAAGAACGTCACTCTACCGACTCGGCTACCGGCTCGCACTGACCAAGTCGGAATTTGATATATATATAAACCTATGATTGCAAATGGTGGTGACGTCAAAAGTCACGTGTCGTCGTCAGTCCTCCACCCACCCCCTTCGCTTTGACGAAAAAAAACAATAATGTCATTGGTGACATGCTGGGTCTCGAACCTCCAACCCCAAGACTGACGATCGAAGAACGTCACTCTACCGACTGGCTACCGGCTCGCACTTACCAAGTTCGGAATTTATAATATATATAAACCTATGATTGCAAAGGTGGTGACGTCAAAAGTCACGTGTCGTCGTCAGTCCTCCACCCCACCCCCTCTGACGAAAAAAATAAATGTCATTGGTGACATGCTGGGCTCGAACCTCCAACCCCAAGACTGACGATCGAAGAACGTCACTCTACCGACTGGGCTACCGGCTCGCACTTACCAAGTTCGGAATTTATAATATATATAAACCTATGATTGCAAATGGTGGTGACGTCAAAAGTCACGTGTCGTCGTCAGTCCTCCACCCGACCCCCTTCGCTCTGACGAAAAAAAATAAATGTCATTGGTGACATGCTGGGGCTCGAACCTCCAACCCCAAGACTGACGATCGAAGAACGTCACTCTACCGACTGGGCTACCGGCTCGCACTTACCAAGTAGGAATTTATAATATATATAAACCTATGATTGCAAATGGTGGTGACGTCAAAAGTCACGTGTCGTCGTCAGTCCTCCACCCACCCCCTTCGCTTTGACGAAAAAAACATAAATGTCATTGGTGACATGCTGGGTCTCGAACCTCCAACCCCAAGACTGACGATCGAAGAACGTCACTCTACCGACTGGGCTACCGGCTCGCACTTACCAAGTACGAATTTATAATATATATAAACCTATATATATGATTGCAAATGGTGGTGACGTCAAAAGTCACGTGTCGTCGTCAGTCCTCCAACCCACCCCCTCTGACGAAAAAAAATAAATGTCATTGGTGACATGCTGGGGCTCGAACCTCCAACCCAAAGACTGACGATCGAAGAACGTCACTCTACCGACTGGGCTACCGGCTCGCACTTACCAAGTTCGGAATTTATAATATATATAAACCTATGATTGCAAAGGTGGTGACGTCAAAAGTCACGTGTCGTCGTCAGTCCTCCACCCCACCCCGCTACGAAAAAAATAAATGTCATTGGTGACATGCTGGGGCTCGAACCTCCAACCCAAGACTGACGATCGAAGAACGTCACTCTACCGACTGGGCTACCGGCTCGCACTTACCAAGTCGGAATTTATAATATATATAAACCTATGATTGCAAAGGTGGTGACGTCAAAAGTCACGTGTCGTCGTCAGTCCTCCACCCACCCCTTCGCTTTGACGAAAAAAAAATAAATGTCATTGGTGACATGCTGGGTCTCGAACCTCCAACCCAAGACTGACGATCGAAGAACGTCACTCTACCGACTGGGCTACCGGCTCGCACTTACCAAGTACGGAATTTATAATATATATAAACCTATGATTGCAAAGGGTGGTGACGTCAAAAGTCACGTGTCGTCGTCAGTCCTCCACATTTCACCCGACTGGCTGTGACGAAGAAAAAAATATGTCGTTGGTGACATGCTGGGCCTCGAACCTCCAACCCCAAGACTGTCGATCGAAGAACGTCACTCTACCGACTGGCTACCGGCTTGCACTTACCAAGTAGGGAATTTATAATATATATAAACCTATGATTGCAAAGGGTGGTGACGTCAAAAGTCACGTGTCGTCGTCAGTCCTCCACCCACCCCCTTCGCTTTGACGAAAAAAAATAAATGTCATTTGGTGACATGCTGGGTCTCGAACCTCCAACCCCAAGACTGACGATCGAAGAACGTCACTCTACCGACTGGGCTACCGGCTCGCACTTATCAAGTTCGGAATTTATAATATATATAAACCTATGATTGCAAATGGTGGTGACGTCAAAAGTCACGTGTCGTCGTCAGTCCTCCACCCACCCCCTTCGCTTTGACGAAAAAAACAATAAATGTCATTGGTGACATGCTGGGTCTCGAACCTCCAACCCCAAGACTGACGATCGAAGAACGTCACTCTACCGACTGGGCTACCGGCTCGCACTTATCAAGTCGGAATTTATAATATATATAAACCTATGATTGCAAATGGTGGTGACGTCAAAAGTCACGTGTCGTCGTCAGTCCTCCCACCCACCCCCTTCGCTTTGACGAAAAAAACAATAATGTCATTGGTGACATGCTGGGTCTCGAACCTCCAACCCCAAGACTGACGATCGAAGAACGTCACTCTACCGACTGGGCTACCGGCTCGCACTTACAAGTACGGAATTTATAATATATATAAACCTATATATATGATTGCAAATGGTGGTGACGTCAAAAGTCACGTGTCGTCGTCAGTCCTCCACCCCACCCCCCGCTGACGAAAAAAAATAAATGTCATTGGTGACATGCTGGGCTCGAACCTCCAACCCCAAGACTGACGATCGAAGAACGTCACTCTACCGACTGGGCTACCGGCTCGCACTTACCAAGTACGGAATTTATAATATATATAAACCTATGATTGCAAAGGGTGGTGACGTCAAAAGTCACGTGTCGTCGTCAGTCCTCCAATTTCACCCGACTTCGCTGTGACGAAAAAAAATATGTCATTGGTGACATGCTGGGCCTCGAACCTCCCCCCAAGACTGTCGATCGAAGAACGTCACTCTACCGACTGTTCTACCGGCTCGCACTTACCAAGTAGGGAATTTATAATATATATAAATTATGATTGCAAAGGGTGGTGACGTCAAAAGTCACGTGTCGTCGTCAGTCCTCCACCCACCCCCTTCGCTTTGACGAAAAAAAACAATAAATGTCATTTGGTGACATGCTGGGTCTCGAACCTCCAACCCAAGACTGACGATCGAAGAACGTCACTCTACCGACTGGGCTACCGGCTCGCACTTATCAAGTTCGGAATTTATAATATATATAAACCTATGATTGCAAATGGTGGTGACGTCAAAAGTCACGTGTCGTCGTCAGTCCTCCACCCGACCCCCTTCGCTCTGACGAAAAAAAAAAATGTCATTGGTGACATGCTGGGACTCGAACCTCCAACCCCAAGACTGACGATCGAAGAACGTCACTCTACCGACTGGGCTACCGGCTCGCACTTACAAGTTCGGAATTTATAATATATATAAACCTATGATTGCAAATGGTGGTGACGTCAAAAGTCACGTGTCGTCGTCAGTCCTCCACCCACCCCCTTCGCTTTGACGAAAAAAACAATAAATGTCATTGGTGACATGCTGGGTCTCGAACCTCCACCCCAAGACTGACGATCGAAGAACGTCACTCTACCGACTGGGCTACCGGCTCGCACTTACCAAGTACGGAATTTATAATATATATAAACCTATATATATGATTGCAAATGGTGGTGACGTCAAAAGTCACGTGTCGTCGTCAGTCCTCCACCCAACCCCTCTGACGAAAAAAAATAAATGTCATTGGTGACATGCTGGGGCTCGAACCTCCAACCCCAAGACTGACGATCGAAGAACGTCACTCTACCGACTGGGCTACCGGCTCGCACTTACCAAGTTCGGAATTTATAATATATATAAACCTATGATTGCAAAAGGTGGTGACGTCAAAAGTCACGTGTCGTCGTCAGTCCTCCACCCCACCCCCTCTGACGAAAAAAAATAAATGTCATTGGTGACATGCTGGGCTCGAACCTCCAACCTCAAGACTGACGATCGAAGAACGTCACTCTACCGACTGGGCTACCGGCTCGCACTTACCAAGTACGGAATTTATAATATATATAAACCTATGATTGCAAAGGGTGGTGACGTCAAAAGTCACGTGTCGTCGTCAGTCCTCCACCCACCCCCTTCGCTTTGACGAAAAAAACAATAAATGTCATTTGTGACATGCTGGGTCTCGAACCTCCAACCCAAGACTGACGATCGAAGAACGTCACTCTACCGACTGGGCTACCGGCTCGCACTTACCAAGTACGGAATTTATAATATATATAAACCTATGATTGCAAAGGGTGGTGACGTCAAAAGTCACGTGTCGTCGTCAGTCTTCCATTTCACCCGACTTGGCTGTGACGAAGAAAAAAAAATGTCGTTGGTGACATGCTGGGCCTCGAACCTCCAACCCCAAGACTGTCGATCGAAGAACGTCACTCTACCGACTGTTCTACCGGCTTGCACTTACCAAGTAGGGAATTATAATATATATAAACCTATGATTGCAAAGGTGTGGTGACGTCAAAAGTCACGTGTCGTCGTCAGTCCTCCACCCACCCCCTTCGCTTGACGAAAAAAACAATAAATGTCATTTGGTGACATGCTGGGTCTCGAACCTCCACCCCAAGACTGACGATCGAAGAACGTCACTCTACCGACTGGGCTACCGGCTCGCACTTATCAAGTTCGGAATTTATAATATATATATAAACCTATGATTGCAAATGGTGGTGACGTCAAAAGTCACGTGTCGTCGTCAGTCCTCCACCCGACCCCCTTCGCTCTGACGAAAAAAAAAAATGTCATTGGTGACATGCTGGGACCCGAACCTCCAACCCCAAGACTGACGATCGAAGAACGTCACTCTACCGACTGGGCTACCGGCTCGCACTTATCAAGTTCGGAATTTATAATATATATAAACCTATGATTGCAAATGGTGGTGACGTCAAAAGTCACGTGTCGTCGTCAGTCCTCCACCCACCCCCTTCGCTTTGACGAAAAAAACAATAAATGTCATTGGTGACATGCTGGGTCTCGAACCTCCAACCCCAAGACTGACGATCGAAGAACGTCACTCTACCGACTGGGCTACCGGCTCGCACTTACCAAGTACGGAATTTATAATATATATAAACCTATATATATGATTGCAAATGGTGGTGACGTCAAAAGTCACGTGTCGTCGTCAGTCCTCCACCCACCCCCTCTGACGAAAAAAAAATAAATGTCATTGGTGACATGCTGGGGCTCGAACCTCCAACCCCAAGACTGACGATCGAAGAACGTCACTCTACCGACTGGGCTACCGGCTCGCACTTACCAAGTTCGGAATTTATAATATATATAAACCTATGATTGCAAATGGTGGTGACGTCAAAAGTCACGTGTCGTCGTCAGTCCTCCACCCCCCCTTCGCTCTGACGAAAAAAAAAAAAATGTCATTGGTGACATGCTGGGCTCGAACCTCCAACCCCAAGACTGACGATCGAAGAACGTCACTCTACCGACTGGGCTACCGGCTCGCACTTACCAAGTTCGGAATTTATAATATATATAAACCTATGATTGCAAATGGTGGTGACGTCAAAAGTCACGTGTCGTCGTCAGTCCTCCACCCACCCCCTTCGCTCTGACGAAAAAAATAAATGTCATTGGTGACATGCTGGGACTCGAACCTCCAACCCCAAGACTGACGATCGAAGAACGTCACTCTACCGACTGGGCTACCGGCTCGCACTTATCAAGTTCGGAATTTATAATATATATAAACCTATGATTGCAAATGGTGGTGACGTCAAAAGTCACGTGTCGTCGTCAGTCCTCCACCCACCCCCTTCGCTCTGACGAAAAAAAAAAAATGTCATTGGTGACATGCTGGGCTCGAACCTCCAACCCCAAGACTGACGATCGAAGAACGTCACTCTACCGACTGGGCTACCGGCTCGCACTTACCAAGTACGGAATTTATAATATATATAAACCTATGATTGCAAATGGTGGTGACGTCAAAAGTCACGTGTCGTCGTCAGTCCTCCACCCACCCCCTTCGCTTTGACGAAAAAACAATAAATGTCATTGGTGACATGCTGGGTCTCGAACTCCAACCCAAGACTGACGATCGAAGAACGTCACTCTACCGACTGGGCTACCGGCTCGCACTTACCAAGTTCGGAATTTATAATATATATAAACCTATGATTGCAAATGGTGGTGACGTCAAAAGTCACGTGTCGTCGTCAGTCCTCCACCCCACCCCCTCTGACGAAAAAAAAATGTCATTGGTGACATGCTGGGGCTCGAACCTCCAACCCAAGACTGACGATCGAAGAACGTCACTCTACCGACTGGGCTACCGGCTCGCACTTAACAAGTACGGAATTTATAATATATATAAACCTATGATTGCAAAGGGTGGTGACGTCAAAAGTCACGTGTCGTCGTCAGTCCTCCACCCACCCCTTCGCTTTGACGAAAAAACAATAAATGTCATTGGTGACATGCTGGGTCTCGAACCTCCAACCCCAAGACTGACGATCGAAGAACGTCACTCTACCGACTGGGCTACCGGCTCGCACTTATCAAGTTCGGAATTTATAATATATATAAACCTATGATTGCAAATGGTGGTGACGTCAAAAGTCACGTGTCGTCGTCAGTCCTCCACCCCACCCCTTCGCTTTGACGAAAAAAAAATAAATGTCATTGGTGACATGCTGGGTCTCGAACCTCCAACCCCAAGACTGACGATCGAAGAACGTCACTCTACCGATGGGCTACCGGCTCGCACTTACCAAGTTCGGAATTTATAATATATATAAACCTATGATTGCAAAGGTGGTGACGTCAAAAGTCACGTGTCGTCGTCAGTCCTCCACCCCACCCCTCTGACGAAAAAAAATAAATGTCATTGGTGACATGCTGGGGCTCGAACCTCCAACCCCAAGACTGACGATCGAAGAACGTCACTCTACCGACTGGGCTACCGGCTCGCACTTACCAAGTTCGGAATTTATAATATATATAAACCTATGATTGCAAATGGTGGTGACGTCAAAAGTCACGTGTCGTCGTCAGTCCTCCACCCGACCCCCTTCGCTCTGACAAAAAAAAAAATGTCATTGGTGACATGCTGGGCTCGAACCTCCAACCCCAAGACTGTCGATCGAAGAACGTCACTCTACCGACTGGGCTACCGGCTCGCACTTACCAAGTAGTGAATTTATAATATATATAAACCTATGATTGCAAATGGTGGTGACGTCAAAAGTCACGTGTCGTCGTCAGTCCTCCACCCACCCCTTCGCTTGACGAAAAAAAAAATAAATGTCATTGGTGACATGCTGGGTCTCGAACCTCCAACCCCAAGACTGACGATCGAAGAACGTCACTCTACCGACTGGGCTAGCTACCGGCTCGCACTTACCAAGTACGAAATTATAATATATATAAACCTATATATGATTGCAAATGGTGGTGACGTCAAAAGTCACGTGTCGTCGTCAGTCCTCCAACCCACCCCCTCTGACGAAAAAAAATAAATGTCATTGGTGACATGCTGGGCTCGAACCTCCAACCCCAAGACTGACGATCGAAGAACGTCACTCTACCGACTGGGCTACCGGCTCGCACTTACCAAGTTCGGAATTTATAATATATATAAACCTATGATTGCAAAAGGTGGTGACGTCAAAAGTCACGTGTCGTCGTCAGTCCTCCACCCCACCCCGACGAAAAAAAATAAATGTCATTGGTGACATGCTGGGGCTCGAACCTCCAACCCAAGACTGACGATCGAAGAACGTCACTCTACCGACTGGGCTACCGGCTCGCACTTACCAAGTACGGAATTTATAATATATATAAACCTATGATTGCAAAGGGTGGTGACGTCAAAAGTCACGTGTCGTCGTCAGTCCTCCACCCACCCCCTTCGCTTTGACGAAAAAAACAATAAATGTCATTTGTGACATGCTGGGTCTCGAACCTCCAACCCAAGACTGACGATCGAAGAACGTCACTCTACCGACTGGGCTACCGGCTCGCACTTACCAAGTACGGAATTTATAATATATATAAACCTATGATTGCAAAGGTGGTGACGTCAAAAGTCACGTGTCGTCGTCAGTCTTTATTTCACCCCCACCCCTTGGCTGTGACGAAGAAAAAAAAATGTCGTTGGTGACATGCTGGGCTCGAACCTCCAACCCCAAGACTGTCGATCGAAGAACGTCACTCTATACCGACTGTTCTACCGGCTTGCACTTACCAAGTAGGGAATTTATAATATATATAAACCTATGATTGCAAGGGTGGTGACGTCAAAAGTCACGTGTCGTCGTCAGTCCTCCACCCACCCCCTCGCTTTGACGAAAAACAATAAATGTCATTGGTGACATGCTGGGTCTCGAACCTCCAACCCCAAGACTGACGATCGAAGAACGTCACTCTACCGACTGGCTACCGGCTCGCACTTATCAAGTTCGGAATTTATAATATATATAAACCTATGATTGCAAATGGTGGTGACGTCAAAAGTCACGTGTCGTCGTCAGTCCTCCACCCGACCCCCTTCGCTCTGACGAAAAAAAATGTCATTGGTGACATGCTGGGACTCGAACCTCCAACCCCAAGACTGACGATCGAAGAACGTCACTCTACCGACTGGGCTACCGGCTCGCACTTATCAAGTTCGGAATTTATAATATATATAAACCTATGATTGCAAATGGTGGTGACGTCAAAAGTCACGTGTCGTCGTCAGTCCTCCACCCACCCCCTTCGCTTTGACGAAAAAACAATAAATGTCATTGGTGACATGCTGGGTCTCGAACCTCCAACCCAAGACTGACGATCGAAGAACGTCACTCTACCGACTGGGCTACCGGCTCGCACTTACCAAGTACGGAATTTATAATATATATAAACCTATATGATTGCAAATGGTGGTGACGTCAAAAGTCACGTGTCGTCGTCAGTCCTCCACCCACCCCTCTGACGAAAAAAAATAAATGTCATTGGTGACATGCTGGGGCTCGAACCTCCAACCCAAGACTGACGATCGAAGAACGTCACTCTACCGACTGGGCTACCGGCTCGCACTTACCAAGTTCGGAATTTATAATATATATAAACCTATGATTGCAAATGGTGGTGACGTCAAAAGTCACGTGTCGTCGTCAGTCCTCCACCCAGATCGTCTGACGAAAAAAAAAAATGTCATTGGTGACATGCTGGGCTCGAACCTCCAACCCCAAGACTGACGATCGAAGAACGTCACTCTACCGACTGGGCTACCGGCTCGCACTTACCAAGTCGGAATTTATAATATATATAAACCTATGATTGCAAAGGTGGTGACGTCAAAAGTCACGTGTCGTCGTCAGTCCTCCACCCACCCCCTTCGCTCTGACGAAAAAAAATAATGTCATTGGTGACATGCTGGGCTCGAACCTCCAACCCCAAGACTGACGAAGAACGTCACTCTACCGACTGGGCTACCGGCTCGCACTTATCAAGTTCGGAATTTATAATATATATAAACCTATGATTGCAAATGGTGGTGACGTCAAAAGTCACGTGTCGTCGTCAGTCCTCCACCCGACCCCCTTCGCTCTGACGAAAAAAAAAAATGTCATTGGTGACATGCTGGGACTCGAACCTCCAACCCCAAGACTGACGATCGAAGAACGTCACTCTACCGACTGGGCTACCGGCTCGCACTTACCAAGTACGGAATTTATAATATATATAAACCTATGATTGCAAATGGTGGTGACGTCAAAAGTCACGTGTCGTCGTCAGTCCTCCACCCACCCCCTTCGCTTTGACGAAAAAAAATAAATGTCATTGGTGACATGCTGGGGCTCGAACCTCCAACCCCAAGACTGACGATCGAAGAACGTCACTCTACCGACTGGGCTACCGGCTCGCACTTACAAGTTCGGAATTTATAATATATATAACCTATGATTGCAAAAGGTGGTGACGTCAAAAGTCACGTGTCGTCGTCAGTCCTCCACCCACCCCTCTGACGAAAAAAAATAAATGTCATTGGTGACATGCTGGGGCTCGAACCTCCAACCTCAAGACTGACGATCGAAGAACGTCACTCTACCGACTGGGCTACCGGCTCGCACTTACCAAGTACGGAATTTATAATATATATAAACCTATGATTGCAAATGGTGGTGACGTCAAAAGTCACGTGTCGTCGTCAGTCCTCCACCCACCCCCTTCGCTTTGACGAAAAAAACAATAAATGTCATTGGTGACATGCTGGGTCTCGAACCTCCAACCCCAAGACTGACGATCGAAGAACGTCACTCTACCGACTGGGCTACCGGCTCGCACTTATCCAGTTCGGAATTTATAATATATAAACCTATGATTGCAAATGGTGGTGACGTCAAAAGTCACGTGTCGTCGTCAGTCCTCCACCCACCCCCTTCGCTTTGACGAAAAAAAAAATAATGTCATTGGTGACATGCTGGGGCTCGAACCTCCAACCCCAAGACTGACGATCGAAGAACGTCACTCTACCGACTGGCTACCGGCTCGCACTTACCAAGTTCGGAATTTATAATATATATAAACCTATGATTGCAAAGGTGGTGACGTCAAAAGTCACGTGTCGTCGTCAGTCCTCCACCCCACCCCCTCTGACGAAAAAATAAATGTCATTGGTGACATGCTGGGGCTCGAACCTCCAACCCCAAGACTGACGATCGAAGAACGTCACTCTACCGACTGGGCTACCGGCTCGCACTTACCAAGTTCGGAATTTATAATATATATAAACCTATGATTGCAAATGGTGGTGACGTCAAAAGTCACGTGTCGTCGTCAGTCCTCCACCCGACCCCCTTCGCTCTGACGAAAAAAAAAAAAATGTCATTGGTGACATGCTGGGGCTCGAACCTCCAACCCCAAGACTGTCGATCGAAGAACGTCACTCTACCGACTGGGCTACCGGCTCGCACTTACCAAGTAGGAATTTATAATATATATAAACCTATGATTGCAAATGGTGGTGACGTCAAAAGTCACGTGTCGTCGTCAGTCCTCCACCCACCCCCTTCGCTTTGACGAAAAAAACAATAAATGTCATTGGTGACATGCTGGGTCTCGAACCTCCAACCCCAAGACTGACGATCGAAGAACGTCACTCTACCGACTGGGCTACCGGCTCGCACTTACCAAGTACGAATTTATAATATATATAAACTATATATATGATTGCAAATGGTGGTGACGTCAAAAGTCACGTGTCGTCGTCAGTCCTCCACCCCCACCCCCTCTGACGAAAAAAAATAAATGTCATTGGTGACATGCTGGGGCTCGAACCTCCAACCCCAAGACTGACGATCGAAGAACGTCACTCTACCGACTGGGCTACCGGCTCGCACTTACCAAGTTCGGAATTTATAATATATATAAACCTATGATTGCAAAAGGTGGTGACGTCAAAAGTCACGTGTCGTCGTCAGTCCTCCACCCCACCCCGACGAAAAAAATAAATGTCATTGGTGACATGCTGGGGCTCGAACCTCCAACCTCAAGACTGACGATCGAAGAACGTCACTCTACCGACTGGGCTACCGGCTCGCACTTAACAAGTACGGAATTTATAATATATATAAACCTATGATTGCAAAGGTGGTGACGTCAAAAGTCACGTGTCGTCGTCAGTCCTCCACCCACCCCTTCGCTTTGACGAAAAAAAAAAATAATGTCATTGGTGACATGCTGGGCTCGAACCTCCAACCCCAAGACTGACGATCGAAAACGTCACTCTACCGACTGGGCTACCGGCTCGCACTTACCAAGTACGGAATTTATAATATATATAAACCTATGATTGCAAAGGGTGGTGACGTCAAAAGTCACGTGTCGTCGTCAGTCCTCCATTTCACCCGACTTGGCTGTGACGAAGAAAAAAAAATGTCGTTGGTGACATGCTGGGCCTCGAACCTCCAACCCCAAGACTGTCGATCGAAGAACGTCACTCTACCGACTGTTCTACCGGCTTGCACTTACCAAGTAGGGAATTTATAATATATATAAACCTATGATTGCAAAGGGTGGTGACGTCAAAAGTCACGTGTCGTCGTCAGTCCTCCACCCACCCCCTTCGCTTTGACGAAAAAAAACAATAAATGTCATTTGGTGACATGCTGGGTCTCGAACCTCCAACCCCAAGACTGACGATCGAAGAACGTCACTCTACCGACTGGGCTACCGGCTCGCACTTATCAAGTTCGGAATTTATAATATATATAAACCTATGATTGCAAATGGTGGTGACGTCAAAAGTCACGTGTCGTCGTCAGTCCTCCACCCGACCCCCTTCGCTCTGACGAAAAAAAAATGTCATTGGTGACATGCTGGGCCTCGAACCTCCAACCCCAAGACTGACGATCGAAGAACGTCACTCTACCGACTGGGCTACCGGCTCGCACTTATCAAGTTCGGAATTTATAATATATATAAACCTATGATTGCAAATGGTGGTGACGTCAAAAGTCACGTGTCGTCGTCAGTCCTCCACCCACCCCCTTCGCTTTGACGAAAAAAACAATAAATGTCATTGGTGACATGCTGGGTCTCGAACCTCCAACCCAAGACTGACGATCGAAGAACGTCACTCTCCGACTGGGCTACCGGCTCGCACTTACCAAGTACGGAATTTATAATATATATAAACCTATATATATGATTGCAAATGGTGGTGACGTCAAAAGTCACGTGTCGTCGTCAGTCCTCCACCCACCCCCCCTCTGACGAAAAAATAAATGTCATTGGTGACATGCTGGGCTCGAACCTCCAACCCCAAGACTGACGATCGAAGAACGTCACTCTACCGACTGGGCTACCGGCTCGCACTTACCAGTTCGGAATTTATAATATATATAAACCTATGATTGCAAAGGTGGTGACGTCAAAAGTCACGTGTCGTCGTCAGTCCTCCCACCCCCTTCGTCTGACGAAAAAAAAAATGTCATTGGTGACATGCTGGGCTCGAACCTCCAACCCCAAGACTGACGATCGAAGAACGTCACTCTACCGACTGGGCTACCGGCTCGCACTTACCAGTACGGAATTTATAATATATATAAACCTATGATTGCAAAAGGTGGTGACGTCAAAAGTCACGTGTCGTCGTCAGTCCTCCACCCACCCCCTTCGCTCTGACGAAAAAAATAAATGTCATTGGTGACATGCTGGGACTCGAACCTCCAACCCCAAGACTGACGATCGAAGAACGTCACTCTACCGACTGGGCTACCGGCTCGCACTTACCAAGTTCGGAATTTATAATATATATAAACCTATGATTGCAAATGGTGGTGACGTCAAAAGTCACGTGTCGTCGTCAGTCCTCCACCCACCCCCTTCGCTCTGACGAAAAAAAAAATGTCATTGGTGACATGCTGGGACTCGAACCTCCAACCCCAAGACTGACGATCGAAGAACGTCACTCTACCGACTGGGCTACCGGCTCGCACTTACCAAGTACGGAATTTATAATATATATAAACCTATGATTGCAAATGGTGGTGACGTCAAAAGTCACGTGTCGTCGTCAGTCCTCCACCCACCCCCTTCGCTTTGACGAAAAAAACAATAAATGTCATTGGTGACATGCTGGGGCTCGAACCTCCAACCCAAGACTGACGATCGAAGAACGTCACTCTACCGACTGGGCTACCGGCTCGCACTTACCAAGTTCGGAATTTATAATATATATAACCTATGATTGCAAAGGTGGTGACGTCAAAAGTCACGTGTCGTCGTCAGTCCTCCACCCCACCCCCTCTGACGAAAAAAATAAATGTCATTGGTGACATGCTGGGCTCGAACCTCCAACCCCAACTGACGATCGAAGAACGTCACTCTACCGACTGGGCTACCGGCTCGCACTTACAAGTACGGAATTTATAATATATATAAACCTATGATTGCAAAGGTGGTGACGTCAAAAGTCACGTGTCGTCGTCAGTCCTCCACCCACCCCCTTCGCTTTGACGAAAAAACAATAAATGTCATTGGTGACATGCTGGGTCTCGAACCTCCAACCCCAAGACTGACGATCGAAGAACGTCACTCTACCGACTGGGCTACCGGCTCGCACTTATCAAGTTCGGAATTTATAATATATATAAACCTATGATTGCAAATGGTGGTGACGTCAAAAGTCACGTGTCGTCGTCAGTCCTCCACCCACCCCCTTCGCTTTGACGAAAAACAATAAATGTCATTGGTGACATGCTGGGTCTCGAACCTCCAACCCCAAGACTGACGATCGAAGAACGTCACTCTACCGACTGGCTACCGGCTCGCACTTACCAAGTTCGGAATTTATAATATATATAAACCTATGATTGCAAAGGTGGTGACGTCAAAAGTCACGTGTCGTCGTCAGTCCTCCACCCACCCCCCCCCTCTGACGAAAAAAAATAAATGTCATTGGTGACATGCTGGGGCTCGAACCTCCAACCCCAAGACTGACGATCGAAGAACGTCACTCTACCGACTGGGCTACCGGCTCGCACTTACCAAGTTCGGAATTTATAATATATATAAACCTATGATTGCAAATGGTGGTGACGTCAAAAGTCACGTGTCGTCGTCAGTCCTCCACCCGACCCCCTTCGCTCTGACGAAAAAAAAATAAATGTCATTGGTGACATGCTGGGGCTCGAACCTCCAACCCCAAGACTGACGATCGAAGAACGTCACTCTACCGACTGGGCTACCGGCTCGCACTTACCAAGTTCGGAATTTATAATATATATAAACCTATGATTGCAAATGGTGGTGACGTCAAAAGTCACGTGTCGTCGTCAGTCCTCCACCCACCCCCTTCGCTTTGACGAAAAAAACAATAAATGTCATTGGTGACATGCTGGGTCTCGAACCTCCAACCCCAAGACTGACGATCGAAGAACGTCACTCTACCGACTGGGCTACCGGCTCGCACTTACCAATTACGGAATTTATAATATATATAAACTATATATATGATTGCAAATGGTGGTGACGTCAAAAGTCACGTGTCGTCGTCAGTCCTCCAACCCACCCCTCTGACGAAAAAAATAAATGTCATTGGTGACATGCTGGGCTCGAACCTCCAACCCCAAGACTGACGATCGAAGAACGTCACTCTACCGACTGGGCTACCGGCTCGCACTTACCAAGTTCGGAATTTATAATATATATAAACCTATGATTGCAAAGGTGGTGACGTCAAAAGTCACGTGTCGTCGTCAGTCCTCCACCCCACCCCCTCTGACGAAAAAAAATAAATGTCATTGGTGACATGCTGGGCTCGAACCTCCAACCCAAGACTGACGATCGAAGAACGTCACTCTACCGACTGGGCTACCGGCTCGCACTTACCAAGTACGGAATTTATAATATATATAAACCTATGATTGCAAAGGGTGGTGACGTCAAAAGTCACGTGTCGTCGTCAGTCCTCCACCCACCCCCTTCGCTTTGACGAAAAAACAATAAATGTCATTGGTGACATGCTGGGTCTCGAACCTCCAACCCAAGACTGACGATCGAAGAACGTCACTCTACCGACTGGGCTACCGGCTCGCACTTACCAAGTACGGAATTTATAATATATATAAACCTATGATTGCAAATGGTGGTGACGTCAAAAGTCACGTGTCGTCGTCAGTCTTTAATTTCACCCGACTGGCTTGTGACGAAGAAAAAAAATGTCGTTGGTGACATGCTGGGCCTCGAACCTCCAACCCCAAGACTGTCGATCGAAGAACGTCACTCTACCGACTGTTCTACCGGCTTGCACTTACCAAGTAGGGAATTTATAATATATATAAACCTATGATTGCAAATGGTGGTGACGTCAAAAGTCACGTGTCGTCGTCAGTCCTCCACCCACCCCCTTCGCTTTGACGAAAAAAACAATAAATGTCATTTGGTGACATGCTGGGTCTCGAACCTCCAACCCCAAGACTGACGATCGAAGAACGTCACTCTACCGACTGGGCTACCGGCTCGCACTTATCAAGTTCGGAATTTATAATATATATAAACCTATGATTGCAAATGGTGGTGACGTCAAAAGTCACGTGTCGTCGTCAGTCCTCCACCCGACCCCTTTCGCTCTGACGAAAAAAAAAATGTCATTGGTGACATGCTGGGTCTCGAACCTCCAACCCCAAGACTGACGATCGAAGAACGTCACTCTACCGACTGGGCTACCGGCTCGCACTTATCAAGTTCGGAATTTATAATATATATAAACCTATGATTGCAAATGGTGGTGACGTCAAAAGTCACGTGTCGTCGTCAGTCCTCCACCCACCCCCTTCGCTTGACGAAAAAAACAATAAATGTCATTGGTGACATGCTGGGTCTCGAACCTCCAACCCCAAGACTGACGATCGAAGAACGTCACTCTACCGACTGGGCTACCGGCTCGCACTTACCAAGTACGGAATTTATAATATATATAAACCTATATATATGATTGCAAATGGTGGTGACGTCAAAAGTCACGTGTCGTCGTCAGTCCTCCACCCACCCCCTCTGACGAAAAAAAATAATGTCATTGGTGACATGCTGGGGCTCGAACCTCCAACCCCAAGACTGACGATCGAAGAACGTCACTCTACCGACTGGGCTACCGGCTCGCACTTACCAAGTTCGGAATTTATAATATATATAAACCTATGATTGCAAAAGGTGGTGACGTCAAAAGTCACGTGTCGTCGTCAGTCCTCCACCACCCCCTTGTCTGACGAAAAAAAAAAATGTCATTGGTGACATGCTGGGCTCGAACCTCCAACCCCAAGACTGACGATCGAAGAACGTCACTCTACCGACTGGGCTACCGGCTCGCACTTACCAAGTTCGGAATTTATAATATATATAAACCTATGATTGCAAAAGGTGGTGACGTCAAAAGTCACGTGTCGTCGTCAGTCCTCCACCCACCCCTTCGCTCTGACGAAAAAAATAAATGTCATTGGTGACATGCTGGGACTCGAACCTCCAACCCCAAGACTGACGATCGAAGAACGTCACTCTACCGACTGGGCTACCGGCTCGCACTTATCAAGTTCGGAATTTATAATATATATAAACCTATGATTGCAAATGGTGGTGACGTCAAAAGTCACGTGTCGTCGTCAGTCCTCCACCCGACCCCTTCGCTCTGACGAAAAAAAAAATGTCATTGGTGACATGCTGGGACTCGAACCTCCAACCCCAAGACTGACGATCGAAGAACGTCACTCTACCGACTGGGCTACCGGCTCGCACTTACCAAGTCGGAATTTATAATATATATAAACCTATGATTGCAAAGGTGGTGACGTCAAAAGTCACGTGTCGTCGTCAGTCCTCCACCCCCACCCCGCTCTGACGAAAAAAAAATAAATGTCATTGGTGACATGCTGGGGCTCGAACCTCCAACCCCAAGACTGACGATCGAAGAACGTCACTCTACCGACTGGGCTACCGGCTCGCACTTACCAAGTTCGGAATTTATAATATATATAACCTATGATTGCAAATGGTGGTGACGTCAAAAGTCACGTGTCGTCGTCAGTCCTCCACCCACCCCCTTCGCTCTGACGAAAAAAATAAATGTCATTGGTGACATGCTGGGGCTCGAACCTCCAACCCCAAGACTGACGATCGAAGAACGTCACTCTACCGACTGGGCTACCGGCTCGCACTTACCAAGTAGTGAATTTATAATATATATAAACCTATGATTGCAAATGGTGGTGACGTCAAAAGTCACGTGTCGTCGTCAGTCCTCCACCCACCCCCTTCGCTCTGACGAAAAAAAAATGAATGTCATTGGTGACATGCTGGGTCTCGAACCTCCAACCCCAAGACTGACGATCGAAGAACGTCACTCTACCGACTGGGCTACCGGCTCGCACTTACCAAGTACGGAATTTATAATATATATAAACCTATGATTGCAAAGGTGGTGACGTCAAAAGTCACGTGTCGTCGTCAGTCTTCCATTTCCTCGAAAATTAAATGTCATTGGTGACATGCTGGGTCTCGAACCTCCAACCCCAAGACTGACGATCGAAGAACGTCACTCTACCGACTGGGCTACCGGCTCGCACTTACCAAGTACGGAATTTATAATATATATAAACCTATGATTGCAAATGGTGGT
This sequence comes from Patiria miniata, assembly GCF_015706575.1. Classification (NCBI taxonomy): domain Eukaryota; kingdom Metazoa; phylum Echinodermata; class Asteroidea; order Valvatida; family Asterinidae; genus Patiria; species Patiria miniata. The sequence goes on from NW_024037069.1 coordinate 22,722,518, forward strand.
GACGTCAAAAGTCACGTGTCGTCGTCAGTCCTCCACCCACCCCCTTCGCTCTGACGAAAAAAAATAAATGTCATTGGTGACATGCTGGGCTCGAACCTCCAACCCAAGACTGACGATCGAAGAACGTCACTCTACCGACTGGGCTACCGGCTCGCACTTATCAAGTTCGGAATTTATAATATATATAAACCTATGATTGCAAATGGTGGTGACGTCAAAAGTCACGTGTCGTCGTCAGTCCTCCACCCCCCCCTTCGCTCTGACGAAAAAAAAAAAAATGTCATTGGTGACATGCTGGGGCTCGAACCTCCAACCCCAAGACTGTCGATCGAAGAACGTCACTCTACACGAACTGGCTACCGGCTCGCACTTACCAAGTAGGGAATTTATAATATATATAAACCTATGATTGCAAATGGTGGTGACGTCAAAAGTCACGTGTCGTCGTCAGTCCTCCACCCACCCCTTCGCTCTGACGAAAAAAACAATAAATGTCATTGGTGACATGCTGGGTCTCGAACCTCCAACCCCAAGACTGACGATCGAAGAACGTCACTCTACCGACTGGGCTACCGGCTCGCACTTATCAAGTTCGGAATTTATAATATATATAACCTATGATTGCAAATGGTGGTGACGTCAAAAGTCACGTGTCGTCGTCAGTCCTCCACCCGACCCCCTTCGCTCTGACGAAAAAAAATAAATGTCATTGGTGACATGCTGGGGCTCGAACCTCCAACCCCAAGACTGACGATCGAAGAACGTCACTCTACCGACTGGGCTACCGGCTCGCACTTATCAAGTTCGGAATTTATAATATATATAAACCTATGATTGCAAATGGTGGTGACGTCAAAAGTCACGTGTCGTCGTCAGTCCTCCACCCACCCCCTTCTTCGCTTTGACGAAAAAAAAATAAATGTCATTGGTGACATGCTGGTCTCGAACCTCCAACCCCAAGACTGACGATCGAAGAACGTCACTCTACCGACTGGGCTACCGGCTCGCACTTACCATACGGAATTTATAATATATATAAACCTATGATTGCAAAGGGTGGTGACGTCAAAAGTCACGTGTCGTCGTCAGTCCTCCACCCACCCCCTTCGCTCTGACGAAAAAAAAATTGTCATTGGTGACATGCTGGGGCTCGAACCTCCAACCCCAAGACTGACGATCGAAGAACGTCACTCTACCGACTGGGCTACCGGCTCGCACTTATCAAGTAGGGAATTTATAATATATATAAACCTATGATTGCAAATGGTGGTGACGTCAAAAGTCACGTGTCGTCGTCAGTCCTCCACCCAACCCCTTCGCTTTGACGAAAAAAAACAAAATGTCATTGTGACATGCTGGGTCTCGAACCTCCAACCCAAGACTGACGATCGAAGAACGTCACTCTACCGACTGGGCTACCGGCTCGCACTTACCAAGTACGAATTTATAATATATAACCTATATATATGATTGCAAATGGTGGTGACGTCAAAAGTCACGTGTCGTCGTCAGTCCTCCACCCAACCCCCTCTGACGAAAAAAAATAAATGTCATTGGTGACATGCTGGGGCTCGAACCTCCAACCCCAAGACTGACGATCGAAGAACGTCACTCTACCGACTGGGCTACCGGCTCGCACTTACCAAGTTCGGAATTTATAATATATATAAACCTATGATTGCAAAGGTGGTGACGTCAAAAGTCACGTGTCGTCGTCAGTCCTCCACCCCACCCCCTCTGACGAAAAAAAAAAAATGTCATTGGTGACATGCTGGGCTCGAACCTCCAACCCAAGACTGACGATCGAAGAACGTCACTCTACCGACTGGGCTACCGGCTCGCACTTACCAAGTTCGGAATTTATAATATATATAAACCTATGATTGCAAAGGTGGTGACGTCAAAAGTCACGTGTCGTCGTCAGTCCTCCACCCACACCCCCTCTGACGAAAAAAAATAAATGTCATTGGTGACATGCTGGGCTCGAACCTCCAACCCCAAGACTGACGATCGAAGAACGTCACTCTACCGACTGGGCTACCGGCTCGCACTTACCAAGTAGGAATTTATAATATATATAAACCTATGATTGCAAATGGTGGTGACGTCAAAAGTCACGTGTCGTCGTCAGTCCTCCACCCACCCCCTTCGCTTTGACGAAAAAAAAAATAAATGTCATTGGTGACATGCTGGTCTCGAACCTCCAACCTCAAGACTGACGATCGAAGAACGTCACTCTACCGACTGGGCTACCGCTCGCACTTACCAAGTACGGAATTTATAATATATATAAACCTATGATTGCAAATGGTGGTGACGTCAAAAGTCACGTGTCGTCGTCAGTCCTCCACCCACCCCCTTCGCTCTGACGAAGAAAAATAAAATGTCATTGGTGACATGCTGGGACTCGAACCTCCAACCCCAAGACTGACGATCGAAGAACGTCACTCTACCGACTGGGCTACCGGCTCGCACTTACCAAGTTCGGAATTTATAATATATATAAACCTATGATTGCAAATGGTGGTGACGTCAAAAGTCACGTGTCGTCGTCAGTCCTCCACCCGACCCCCTTCGCTCTGACGAAAAAAAAAAATGTCATTGGTGACATGCTGGGGCTCGAACCTCCAACCCCAAGACTGACGATCGAAGAACGTCACTCTACCGACTGGGCTACCGGCTCGCACTTACCAAGTAGGGAATTTATAATATATATAAACCTATGATTGCAAAGGGTGGTGACGTCAAAAGTCACGTGTCGTCGTCAGTCCTCCACCCACCCCCTTCGCTCTGACGAAAAAAACAATAAATGTCATTGGTGACATGCTGGGCTCGAACCTCCAACCCCAAGACTGACGATCGAAGAACGTCACTCTACCGACTGGGCTACCGGCTCGCACTTACCAGTTCGGAATTTATAATATATATAAACCTATGATTGCAAATGGTGGTGACGTCAAAAGTCACGTGTCGTCGTCAGTCCTCCACCGACCCCCTTCGCTCTGACGAAAAAAAATAAATGTCATTGGTGACATGCTGGGGCTCGAACCTCCAACCTCAAGACTGACGATCGAAGAACGTCACTCTACCGACTGGGCTACCGGCTCGCACTTACAAGTACGGAATTTATAATATATATAAACCTATGATTGCAAAGGTGGTGACGTCAAAAGTCACGTGTCGTCGTCAGTCCTCCACCCACCCCCTCTGACGAAAAAAATAAATGTCATTGGTGACATGCTGGGGCTCGAACCTCCAACCCCAAGACTGACGATCGAAGAACGTCACTCTACCGACTGGGCTACCGGCTCGCACTTTCAAGTTCGGAATTTATAATATATATAAACCTATGATTGCAAATGGTGGTGACGTCAAAAGTCACGTGTCGTCGTCAGTCCTCCACCCACCCCCCTCGCTCTGACGAAAAAAAATAAATGTCATTGGTGACATGCTGGGGCTCGAACCTCCACCCCAAGACTGACGATCGAAGAACGTCACTCTACCGACTGGGCTACCGGCTCGCACTTATCCAAGTACGGAATTTATAATATATATAAACCTATGATTGCAAAAGGTGGTGACGTCAAAAGTCACGTGTCGTCGTCAGTCCTCCACCCCACCCCCTTCGCTCTGACGAAAAAAAATAAATGTCATTGGTGACATGCTGGGGCTCGAACCTCCAACCTCAAGACTGACGATCGAAGAACGTCACTCTACCGACTGGGCTACCGGCTCGCACTTACCAAGTTCGGAATTTATAATATATATAAACCTATGATTGCAAAAGGTGGTGACGTCAAAAGTCACGTGTCGTCGTCAGTCCTCCACCCACCCCCTCTGACGAAAAAAAATAAATGTCATTGGTGACATGCTGGGCTCGAACCTCCAACCCCAAGACTGACGATCGAAGAACGTCACTCTACCGACTGGGCTACCGGCTCGCACTTACCAAGTAGGAA